>NC_056735.1:1556303697-1556573697 GCF_019279795.1 Protopterus annectens
TCCACACAAACAACAAGTACAATCTAATTATTCTAGGTAACTTTAATAGCAACATGTTAAAGCCCTTTAATTTAGAGGACTGAACAACTGACAGACAACTGAAATGTCTCTTCAGGCATCCTAACAGACCCAACCTTTTGACCAAAAAATACACCCTCATTAATCTCACCATCTCCAATAGCCCAATCCAACATCAAAATTCACCCTCGTGTGATCATTGCCACAACAGTTTCTCCATTTTATGCGCAGCTCCTAAAACAAAACTAAAATTAATCTTCTTCAAATCTAAATCCACTGCCAATATTGTAAAACTATGTTCAACTCTCTCCTCCCTTGAGTACACCCCATTCTAGATACCACAGATCCTAACAAAGCAGCTGAACTCCTTACACTCACTCTCTCCAGTCTAAAAGACAAACACTTTGCCTTAATATCTACACTTTCTAACGCCAAACTCAAAAACTGGCTAGTCCATGAATTAAAATTCCACCTTAAACCCCAGGATAAATACTGACACTCCTGGAAATCTAATCTCACTCCAGAAAGGAGAGAACAGTATGGAAATTTTAGGAATCTGGCCAAAAAAAAGCCATTAGAAGACATAAAAGTAATTTTCTGATATAACTCCAAAACTCTCTTTAGAATGATGCCAATCAACCCTCACACTTCTATAAGTACTTCTTTCATCCAGTCTGCAGATGATTAACACAAATACTTTCTTGACCTCCAGAAAAGTGTTGAAAACACCACTACAGATGCTCTGTCATCCCACCAACATCTTCCTCTCTTTTATTTCCATCAGATGTCATCCAAAGACAATGTCCCTTTACTTAAACAAATACAGCCGGAAGGACCTTCAGATACAGACAACCTACATCATTGGTTCATATACCACTGTCATGACTTCATTAATTTTTAATCTTTGTTTTTCTATGAGCAATATGTCTAATATATGGAAATCTGCCATAATAAAATAACTGCCCAAATAGAAAAATAACCCAAACTCCAACCATACTATTCTACCATTTCCATCCTGCCAGTCCTGTGCAAAGCCTTTGAGAAAACTGACAGAATATATTACTAAATATCACCTTCTCTCACAAAAAAAAATATAGCTTCTAGTCAGGAAGAATCACGGCCATAGCCATCTAGTCTCTGACTGATGAAATTCTTATGTCAGTAGACAAAGGTATGTTCTCTGGTACAATTGTTATAGACCTCACCTGAGCCTTTGTCTTAATCAGACACGCCTCTCTTCTAATCCACCTTTAAGAAATAGGCATTAGCTCTGATGCCATTTCTCAGCTCCAAAGTTATCAAACTAACTATCATTTCTCAGTAAACTATTAGTCCTGTACCTCTCCCTTTCTTCTCTCTAGTAATCAAAGGTATACCTCAAGGATCTATTTTTATCCCTCTTCTGCTCTATATATACATCAATAAACTTCTAATCAATTTTCTTTACCTTCCTCTTCTTCTCTACACAGATGACATGGTCCTTTGCTATGCCAACAACTCCCTTTTTATCTAACAAGAAGATCTGCAGCCTACATTCAGGTGCCTCAGTGAATGGATTACTACTAATAACCTCATACTAAGTGCAACCAAATCTAAGTCTATGCTTTTGGTACTAATCAAAACAGTCTATGATCATAACAACCATCATATTTATGTATCTTGGTCTCTGAATAAATCCCTCACTCAACTTCCTCCAGCATCTTGATAATACACTAAAAATATCCCCTTTCCTCTCACAATCTACCAGGTCTGCAATACAGAAATGAATCCTACTCCTTCAACTCAAATTCAGTCTCCCTTGTATATCAGCAGTCTCTTCTAAAAACTCCACCTCTATTCAAACACTACAAAAACAAAACATGTAGAGTTATTGCACAGTCCCCGTGAAATAAACACTGCAGTATAACACTAAAAAAGCAAACTGGATCCTAGTTAACCAAAGAGGAGACCTGCTCCAAGAATTTCAACTGTTCAAGCTCCTACATGAACATGCTGTCTCTCTCCTTTCACCTCAAAAGCAGTAAGACATATCCCCATATAAGCCTAAGAAACTTGGACTATCCAGGCCATAAAACACAACTCTCACAATCCAAACTACATATTTCTGATCATGCTTTCTCAGTTCTTGGGCCGAAACTGTTGGAGTCCCTCCTGCCTGAAATTAAAGACTTATACTCTTATTCCAGGCTCCATTCTCTTCTAAAAACACATTAAACAAGCAGAATATACCTATTACCCCTCAGGTCACATCACTTAAATCGACTTTAATGCTTTTCTACTCTAACTCAAACACTAAGATCCTTTGCTCCTTCTCACATCTCTAATTTATTCTACTCTAATTTCTCAAATGTTCTGAAGCTTTTGAACATATTGCAAATTAATACTTTGAATTTACTATGTATCCAAAGCAGTACGCTACTATCGTACAGTTTTGCTTTCAATTATGTGTTATTGGGCTCTTGTCTATTTTTGTATGTGTGGTCAGTTTATGACCACGAGATGAGACTGAAATTGATCAGAAATGATCAGTGCTGTACTCCAGTAAATGAATTCAAATAAACATATAAATAAATTACCATAAAACATATCAGAGTGCATACTACTTTAATTTAATTAAAACTTTTATTTAAAAATTTACAACAAAAGCATTCACATTTGCTAAATAAAACAAAAAAATTCTCACTGAAAACAGACAACATGAGCAACAGTAAACTTCATTTCTCTTCTTTTGACGTTCAAGTATATTGAATTTGCACCTGACAACCGTTAAACTACTAGAGACATTCTGGAATTCATAGTCAAATAGCAGTTTCATACCACAATCTTACCCTGTTCTTGAAATATTTACTAAACTCTGTGAGGATGAAATATATGTCATGTTGGGAAGTAATAAAAAAGGCTTTGAGAATTTGACATTTAATGAAAGGAAATCCTTAATAGCCTTGCAAAATGATATGACTATAGCGATAAAACCTGCTGATAAGGGTGGGCTGGTTGTTGTTATGAATAGAACTTATTATGTAGATTGTATTAACAAGATGTTACAAGATGTCATGACATATGAGAGGGTGAGTTTTGAGAGATTGGGAAAACAGGAACAGCAGTTAAGGGGCATATTGAATGCACATTTTGAGAATGGTTGTATGACTAAGGAGCAGCACCAATATTTGTTTGGTTCTGAAACCATTAATTCCCATTAGTTCCTTCATTTAATGGCTTACCTAAAATACACAAGAACCCCTCAAGACCACCATGTAGACCATTGTAGAGGGGCTGGCTGGGTGACGGAACCAATTTCCATATATGTGGAGAAACATCTTCGTCCTGTAGTTGAAATATATACTACTGTGCTAAGGGATTCAGAACATTTTTTGAAAGATCTGTATACACTCCTTAAAGAGAATACTGATATTGATACATCCTCACTGTTATTGACTACTATGGATGTGACTTCCTTATTCACATCCATTCCTAATGAAGAAGGAGTGGAGATAGTAAAAGAAATACTCCTTAAGAAAGGACTTTATGATCTTAGTAAAGTGGAGTTTTTATGTTCTTTAATGACTTTGATATTGGAGTTTAATGTGTTCACCTATGCAGGTAATTACTATAGGCAGTAAGCAGAATAAGAACCTTGTAGGCCTTCGGGCCTTTAAGTACCCTAACAATGTAAAGCCTGGCTCTGAATTTCCTAAAGAATTGCTTACCATATTTGATAATTGTGGTTTAGACATTGTAAAAGCTATAATTAAAAACAATGAACATGAGATGGCTACACTCCAACTGCAAATTGATGCTCTTAATTCATGCGTTACTAATGATTTATTATTTCAGATAGAGGCAGAGAGAAGGAGGTATCTTATCAATATTAAAACTAATATTGATAAGAAATGTGAAGTACTTCTAAACAGAAAATATAAGAAACTTGACAGGGAAATTAAACAGTACAGGGAGGGTAAACAGTACCCACCATCTAAACAACATTATAATACAACATATTCTAGGGATGAGGGTGACAATTCCCCTAATGAACCTCACACTTTTCAGCAAACTGAAGGCAGTCCCCAACAGGAGGGTCATGTCACATTTGACATTATGGACAATAGAAATGAGCACACATCTCCATGCAGGTCAGAAAGACTGTGAAATCGGAACAATAACAATAACCATTTTTACAGGAAGCCTACAATCAAAAGGCAGGCAGATACAGGGGTTAATAATGGCAACAAGTGACCCTTATCCCCCCAGTTTTTCTAATAATCACCCTAATGTTTTTAGTTGGCAGGGTTTTAACATTTATAACTATAGTGGTATGGAAGTTACCCAAGACTTTTTCAGTCTGTTTATAAAAGGTTTTAAGTTCCTTCATGCTAAAAAAGGTAACATGGCACAAACTATTCTGGATCTAAAAATGTTTATTAGGAAATTGAATTTAGAACACATATTTGAAAGGAATACATTACCAGGTACATATATGGCCCCCAGAAAAGCCAGTACCTTTAACCCACCCTTATACCCACAGTTGAGGAATTTTGAGCATGTACTGGAAAACAAAATTAAGACCCATTTTAAAAACTCCAAGGCTAAGTATAATTTAAGTAAGAACAAGAACAAATTGCTCACAGAACTAAGTGCCAACCCACAAATTAGGGTTATGGAGCCTGACAAAGGAGGAGGCATTGTTCTTATGAACAAAATTCTTTATGAAGCCAAGATGTTATCCATGTTACAAGATGAAGGTAAATACAGCAGTGGTGGTTGGTGACTTCAAATCAAAGGGGGGCTGCAGGAGACAGCTGAATGGGTGGAGTCAATGGGAATGGGTGTGACCAACTAGAAAGGGGAGGAGCTATGTTCAAAACCACAAAAACTGCAACTTTAATTAAATATGCTGCCCTGAGTGCCAAACCATCATTATGAGAGTTCAATCAAGACAAAATAAAGTATAGAAGAAAAAAAATACTTCAATCCATTGGCTGCATGACAGCTTACTTAATATCTAAATGGAAACGAAAAGGTTGTGAGGCATGAAAAAATAAATTACTTTTTAAATACATTACTGGAATGCCAGTCAAAATCAAGTTTAAGAAAAATAAGCAGCACTCAACTCAAACCACTTCTCCTTGCACTGCAGTTCTAATTATAATTTATATTCAGCTTTATAAAAGTACCAAGTAACATGTTGAAAGTAGCAATCTCTGTGATGCCTCCACTTGTAAAAATGTTTCTTATCCAAAAAAGACCTGCTGCCTGACAACCATCTACTTTTTTCATGGGGAAAACATGATCAAAGTAAAAAATGAACAGCAAACAAGAAACAAGCTCAAGATAAATTGCTTAAAAGATTACTGCACAGGTAATGGACCACACACAATAGATTGGGATACTATTTAGTTTACAGGTAAGGCCTGCAAAGATGACTGCAAGTCTCCATCAAATGTAATGAGCTTCTTAAAATAAGGTAATCCTGTCCTTTATTGCAAATACTGCCATATGCAATTCAGTAACCAAGGCTTATATGGTATCTAGTTATGTGAGTATTCTCTGCCTGGCAACAACAGAAAGGCTTTCAGTGTTGTCAGTTCTTTAATAGTATGCTTATTAAAGCTTACTTGCATCTTACAATCTCAGACAAGCTTACCTGATGGTCATTAAAGCATTGCTACTTAAACACAGAGCAGCAGGCACTTTCTGAATAATAAACATAAATTAACAGTATACAAATATTACAGAAAAATCAACAGTATAAAAATATGACAGAAACCAGAACATTTTGCAACATCAAGGACAGATGAAAAGCCACTGCAGTACTTGTGTCTACCTTGGATGGGGGGATACTCTGCACATTTACACTGCATAACTGCTCCTTGCCTTGCTTGGACACATCCAGAGTAACTACATGGTGGAGTGGGGTGCAACAAGTATGTCACAATTTGAAATGTCTCTGGCTGACTGTGATGGCCCTGACACATTTGTCATACCTCTCAACCTCAAAGCAAGAAATCTGGACAAAGCCATACATAGAAGTGGGACAAAGGCCCAAAAATAAGGACACTTTTTAAATATTGCTCTTATAAACTTAGAAAGATAATAGAATAGTAGGTCTTGCATTAGTATACATTTTCTGAAGGGTATGAAATCTGAAACTGAAATGTCTGTCATTGTTTTCTAACTTCAGTCTTTAATGATTTGCCAATAATTTGCCAAAAAAACACAATTTTATGAAAAACGGACCAAAAATGTGATGCAAAAATATAAATTAGCCACAGAATACAGCTGGGAACCTGCCAAAGAAGGGACATTTTTTAATATTAGTACTGCTAACTTGAGCAGCTGACAAAATAAAAGAATCTACATGCATTTCTGAAATAAAAGTAATCTGTAACTCTGATTATTACAGTTATTTATTAATTGAAAACCCTCCACGTTTTCTTCCAAAATTGCCATTTTGTGGAGGGATTATTAGGGGAAGAGCAACATTTTGAGCCTAAATCGGGGACAGTTGAAAGATTTGGATATGTCTAATTCTATAAAGCAATTTATTTGCACGTACCTCTCAACCTGTTAATGCAGGAAATCCGGACAAGGCCAAATATATTGGGGGAACATATAAACAGTTCTAAAAATTGCTCTTGTATAAACTGAGATAGTTGATAGAATAACAGGTCTTGCTTCAGCATGCATTTTTCTGAAGGTTATGAAGTCTGAAACTCAGTGTCTGACATTATTTAGTGACTTAATATTTAAATGATTTGCCAGAAAACCACACATTTTATGAGGAACAAACCAAAAAGAAGAAGCAAAGATCTGGACAGTTGAGATGTATAGTTCAGCTGGGGCTATCTTTGAGTTTGCCGCCCTTCCCCCCTCACAAAATCATGGTTGAATGGAGCCTCCCTCCCCCCTGCAGCCATTCCAGTGAACCATTACTTGGCTATTTCAATCCATTTACCATAAACACTAATGTGCATACTGTTTTACTTCTGCAATGATTTGGACTTCACTTGAAAGTTTTGTTTTGCATTTTACAGCGCAAACACTAATAGATATCTGATAAAGAAAGCAATGCAGTCTCACAATGAAAACAGACTTAGTATTAAAACTTCTCTGCCCTTGAAACTCACATTCATTGAAACAGCATTGAAACCCACATTCAAAGAAAATACATTTTGCCAGTGGCAGATAAAGATTAACTTTGGGTTTAGGTTGTTTTCAAATCATAGGCCCTTGCACACAAAACATACACATGCTCTTCCATACACCTTCCTGATTGTATTAAATTATATTCCTTGTACAATACAGTACAGTTTTAGAAGGCGTTTTAAATTTATTGTTTTGAACATTTTTCCAGTAAACAATGAAACAAAATGCATGCACCAATAATGACAAAACTGCCCAGTTCAGAACATTGCCATCATAAAAGTCTACTCAAACTTATACAGTCCACTAGTATCAGTAAATATGCACAATCTCTGAAGAAGTAAAAGTCATCTAAATAATTCCACATTAAAGAGATCTATAACTAATGAAGAGTTTGCTGCTAGCAAACAACTTTATATTTCATTGTTTCATCTACAAATAAAGTGTCTGTTGCCCTTGAGGAATAAATTGCCTATGCTACACTAAAAAAAGATAAGCTAGTAATATTGCAATAGGGAATGGATGGTAAACTGATAGGTTCAGGGTTACTAGGTATCTTCACCAAAAAGCAGTGCAGCATCCACCCCCTTGCAACACAGTACAGTATCAGCAATGTATCTATCTACTGTGGGAGCAGAACCCACAGCCTTTTGCATCAAAAGCAAGTGCACTATCTGTTGTGCTATTAACAATGCAAGCAGACACAAAATCAGTAGCACTAAACTTTTGCTCCCCTGCAGCTCTCAGCTCCTTGTAAAATCTACTCAACACTCAGCTGTATCTCTGAACTTTGCAGCACAAGAAATCTGGAAAAAGCCAAAATTTATTGGTGGGGGGCAAAAGCCCAAAACCCAGGGACACATTTTAAACATTGCTTGTATAATGCTGGAAAGTTGCTAGAATAAAATGCTATGTTACCACCATACATTTCAT
Organism: Protopterus annectens; assembly: GCF_019279795.1. NCBI lineage: Eukaryota > Metazoa > Chordata > Ceratodontiformes > Protopteridae > Protopterus > Protopterus annectens. The sequence goes on from NC_056735.1 coordinate 1,556,311,789, forward strand.
TGCCAAGTCTTGAACGCAGGACCCTGTGCAAAACAGTCAGAGTAACATACCACTATGTCAAATCAGGTGTTTGGTGAAAGAGAGGAAGACTGAAACGTAAATGGCTACCATTTAGTGAATTCTATTCTCACCATAGCTGTTAACCTCTTAGCACAAAACACCTGAACAAAGCCAATAATGGGGGAATACAGCACCCAAACATATTCAGTGAATTCAGTTCTCACCATAGCTCTCAACCTCTTAGCAAAAAACACCTGGACAAAGTGGGTAATGGGGGAATACAGCCCCCTAACATATTCAGTGAATTCAGTTCTTACCATAGCTTTCAACCTTAGCACAAAAAACCTGGGCAAAGCCAATAATGGGGGAATACAGTCCCAAAAATAGGGACAAATTTCAAATATCCATATTATAAACTTAGAAAATTGCAAGAATAAAAGGTTTTGTGTTACTGTGTACTTTCTGAAGAATATGAAGTCTGAAATTCAAATGCTTATCATTTTTATTTATTTAACATTTGTTAACCTGGAAAGTTGACTTGGAACAAAATCCAATTATCAGCAGAGGCCCAGGGAGAAACACTCTGGGCACGTATTTGCAAGATAGAAGGACACCAGAGAACCCAGAGGAAACCCACACAAACACAGGGAGGACATGCAGACTTCACACAGAAGGTACCCCAGCCAAGAATCGAACCAGAAGATGTCAGGTAACAATGCTACCACAGCACTATTGCACTACAGACTTTGTAAGGACACAAAAATAAAGAAACCACAGATTATATGAGGAACAGATCAGAACAAATATGAGGAAAAAATCTGCAAATGTTTTACAAATGGTGGTGGGTAGGGAATTCGAGCTCTTGCCACCTGGGCCCAAGATACAGGGCTCAAGCCTGTTCTCTACCCACCACCATATAGCATCTGGAGCATTACACACACACACACACACACACACACACACACACACACACACACTCCAAGCAAGTCCTTCCTCAAACATCCAAGCAAGCAAGTCCTTCCATCCAAAGCCCGCGACGAGAACAAGACGTCCGTCACATGAGAACAGGCTGGGTGCTATCCAGCCTGCAGACATTGCAGTCCGATACCCCTTCAAGTCTATGCAGTTGCAACTGCATAGTCTTCTGGGATAGTGCTATAGTGCTGCTGAATGCTCTCTTCCTAATCCGGACTGCTGGTGAGACAGTCTGGATTCTGTGCACATGCTCCAGACTGGTTCACCAGCACGGAAATGCCACGAGTGTGCATGTGAGATGTTCTGCGACTTGTTTTATTTTTGCATTTTCTTATTTTCTTTTTTGTTTACAGCTGGGGGGGCTGCAGTCCTGCAGCCCAATAGCATGAGCCACCCTTGAGATACAGTAAGGTTTCTATCAATAAGATTAACATCGCCTAGAAAAAAATTGATTTTCCGCTGAAAGATCTTTTTGATCAAGGAGTTATAGACTTTTCTACCTATAAATATGTGGAGAACGTAACGCCTTGGGTACCTTCCATCTTTGGAATACCCAAAGTCCATAAGAACATAGACGATCCCCCTCTGAGACCTATAGTCACTTCTGAAGGCTCCAAAATTGCACCTTCATCCAAATAATTGGATTGGAAACTAAAAAACTTATGGGGGATGAAACTCATATTACTAAGGACTCCTGGGATTTCCTGGCTAGGGTCCAACCCAAACATTTCTCTGACAACTTGAGATTCATTGCTGTTGATGTGGTTGATCTATTTTCTGCCATTCCTCACAGTACAGGGTTAGAATGACTTGAAGAGGCACTCAGGGCTAGGACAGGAGTAACAGACAATTATATCTTTCTCTGTCTAGAATTGGCCAAACTTGTCCTTCACAACAATTTTTTATTTTTTGAAGGTGAATTCTTCAGACAGGAACAGGGATTAGCTATGGGGACCAGTTGTGCTCCCACCTACACCAACATTGTATTGTCGGTGTGGGAACAAACATTTGTACACACTAGTCCATATTTTGCCTACTGGACATTCTTTACCGGTTATTTGGATGACATTTGCATTTTTTAGGCTGGTTACACTGAGTTGCTGGAAGAATTTATACAATACCTTATTCATACCACTACCTTTTTAAAGTTTACATACACAGTATCTTCTGAAAGACTGGACTACTTAGATTTTTCATTAAACAAACTGGAACAGGGTTTCAAGTCAACCTTCTTTAGAAAGCCCACTTTTTCTAACATGTACATTCGTTTTTCCAGTGCACACACTTACTTTCAGAAGAAGGGTTTTGTTAAAGGCCAATTCATTCGTGCCAGTCATATGACATCCCTGGATGTGGATTTTCATGGAGAATGTCACAAGTTAAAACAAATGTTTTTGGAAAGAGGTTACCCTATGGAGCTTATTTCCACCATTATTAGTGAAGTTTTTCAAGGTCGTAATGACAGATTTGCTCCTATTCTAGGCACTGGTTATACATTTTCTCAAACACCAACTGGGGATACACCGACTGGATTTAATAGGGCCTTTCTTACTAATTTCAGTGGAAATGCATATCAAATCAAGAACATTATTCAGACGGAATGGGTTAAATTCATTGAAATAACAGACCTAGACAGCCTGAAAAACAAACCTATTAAGGTGGTGTTTAGAAAGAGACAAAATATTAAAAAACTGGCTAGAACATGCCAACCATTCTAGCGTTTATTCTCACTGAAAATCAGGTACATACAAATGTGAGGCCTATGCTCAATGCGCCTATATTAAACAAAGGGAAGAAACATACATTTGATCTATGCAGTATGTATTCATCCTAAAAAACTATGCCAATTGTAATTCCCAAGGACTGGTTTACTTAGTCCTATGTGGGGACTGTGATGTTTCTATATTGGACAAACGGAAAGGTAGTTTAAATGTGGAATTTACGAACACCTCAATGATATTAAGAAAAAGCATAACAGTGATGCACTTTATAGGCACACTTTAGACTGCCCCCATGGCAGTTTTTCTTTTTATGTTATAGAAACAATACCTAAGGATGTCAGAGGGGGTCCCTGGGAAACTAGACTAGAATATCGGGAAACCTTCTGGCAAGTAGTTCTCAAGGCCAACAAACCTCCTGGACTAAATGACACTATCTCCTTGTTGCCTCTTCTGACGCTTAGATCTGCTAAGCTGTAATACATTTTATAAAAAAATATAAAAAACACAAAAACCTTTATAAGCAAGGTATACATATATAATAAGATTATTTTTTAGAGAAAAATAAATACGTTTTTATCTATTTGTTCAATGTTTGTGAGTTTTTACTAGTCATGCTTGTTTTTATGTCCAAAGATCAATTTCATGAAGTATGTCACTTTAAAATACTAATTTTTTCAATTAATTTTAATTAAGCATAATTAACTCAGAATATATAAAAGATGGGTTTTTGATCTTAGCCTTTATCTGATGAAGTCACAGATATTTCTGGATGAAAACCTTTTTTATTTGAAAGTGTGGCATTAATTTTTACTTGTTCTTGGATTTTTTTGTGATAAATAAAGGTGTTGATCCCCAGAGTGGTGCCCTTCATTAGTCCGGTTTCTTGTTCTGGTTATTGGCATTTTTACTGGACTACTCATTTGCTAATTCCTATAGGCAGGTTTCTGGCATAGCTATGGGCACATCATATGCCAATAGCTATGCCAACCTTGTTATTGTTGGATGGATACAGTAGGTATATTAGGTTCTATCATCGTTTTGTGGACAATTTGTTCCTGTTATGGACAGAAACTCATGAGCATTTTCTTTCTTTTTTGGAATTTGTGAATGGTAGTAAACCCTTCTTAAAATTTACTTCTAAATGTTCCTCACATTCAGTAGATTTTTTAGATTTGGTGGTGTTTAAAGATCAACAGGGAAATCTTCAAACTAGACTGCATAGGAGGGACTGTTTTCATCCCACATATGTGCATCAGACTAGTATGCATCCCAATCATGTTTTTAGCAATGTATTGATGGGACAGATGGTCAGGGGACTATATCACATAGCTGAACTGTCATAAATTTGACTATGTAAATATCGAACCTGGAAGTTCAAAATGTAAGAACTTTGAACGCTCAGAACAGCAATTTTTTTCCAGGGAAAAAAAATCACTGCTCGGATACACAATGTAAAAACACATGAACACTTCAGACTATTACTAATGTAGGGGAATTCACCCCCCACACCCCCTAATGTGGGGGGCTATGCCCCCCACCCCTCCTACTTAAATATACCAACTCCGAGATCGCACCACAGTGGAGGAAATAGTGAAGCCACAGAAATGGCCCACTGAATTCTTTCCCTAGTAAAAGATTTGGTGTTCAGCGGCTTCGCTATTTTTACATTTTGAACTTCCCAGTTGGATATTTCGGCATTCGGGCACTTGTATGTTCAAACTAATGATATAGATCCGATGGTCAGGACTAGTAGACTCACTGTGAATGATGTGCATTTTGATAATACTTTAGAACAGATGGGACTTGAGTTCCTACAGAGGGGATACAAAGCAAGTGATATATGCAGGACACAAGAGATAGTGAAGAGAGGCTAGACCATATTTTTCTACACCACGGATAGATCATAGGGTAGATAAGGTTAGGCCGAGTGAAATAAGGTTTGTGTTGACCTATTTCACAGATAATCAACAGCTTAAGAACATTTTCGGGAAACATTGACATGTATTGCAGGCAGATTCTAGGATAGCATGTCTAGTTGGTGTACAACCTAAGTATGGTTATAAAAGCAAAAAAATAGCTTAAACATAAGTTATGTTACTTGAAGATATCTGAGTATTTAGTTGATACTGAGGGTGACTATGGGACACATAAATGTGGAAAATGCAGGTATTGTGAGTACATAGATGAAACAGATATGTTTATACATCCACTTACTGGACAGGGATATAAGTTGAAGGCCCGAGCTGATTGTAACACCAAGAATCTGGTATATTTAGCTAGCTGTGTAACATGCCCATCATTTTATGTGGGCAAGACTAACAGGCGGCTCAGGGAAAGGGTTTGAGATCACTTGTATTGTGCCCACAGAGGTCTGAAATATAGTGCCATAGCTAAATGCATTAGTAATATGGGGAATGAACACAGTTTTTAATTCTTGGTCTTAGCAGTCTTGCTATCGAATGACAGGAGAGGGGATATAGCCAACATAACTGAACAGGTAGAACTTACATGGATCCTGAGGCTGAGGGCACACTCAAGCCCAGGGTTAAATGATCGCATTTTAATCAAAACCATTTTTGAAGCATGGAGGTTGAAAAGATGATTGTGTTGGATATATTTCTAACAAAGTTTTTTGTATTTTTAGTTTTTCATATGTATTTTAGTCATATATTTCGTTTTATTTTTTATTGATTGTTAAAAAGTGTTCTTATGTATATTTTATGCATATATTGTTAACTATATAGTTTAGAGTGCAGCTATGCTGTTTCTGGAATTTGGTCACTATGTAGTTAATAGCAAAGTGATATGTTGCTTAGCAACATAGTGATGCACGTTGTTCCCATTGGATGATTAGGTTTAAGCGAAAGAAATAAATGTGGAGTATTTCGTAGTATGTCATGATCTGATGAAGCAACAGTGTCTGTGAAAGCACTTAGAATAAAAATTATCTTTGGGTTTTATGCCGTGGTGGTTTCTTTCAGCCTGTTTCTGCTCTGTGAAGTTTGGACTTTATGCATTCTTTTTGTTGTTCTCAGAGCAGTTTATTGCCTCGATTCTTTTGTGGATTTTAAATTAAAAATGTATTCATAGCTAAAATAGTAACACTAAACATAGATTTCCTGATGTTCAGTTTACTCACAGTCAAATATTTAATAAGTACACTAGCAACAGTCAACAAAACAAGCAAACCAAGGATCATACTCAAAGAACATGGCTTATACAATGAAGCACCTGTTTACCACAATCCGTTTCTTCCTGTACACCATAATTACTCTGTCATGCAGGAAACAAGTATTCATATGCACAAGTTACAACCTTTTATATGACTGTGTACACATCAGATGTTTGCTTACAATCAAATGAATGAGCAAATGCATAATATCAAATGGATCAACAAATAAATAATGACCTAGAAGTGTATTTCAATGTGCTGCTATGAACACCATACAGTGCAATGCATTACATATCCTCCCAACTTCTTAGCTGAAGAATCTCAGACAAGCAACCAAAATCAGGAGCAGATTTTGAACACTCGTCTTATAAAGTTATAAAGTTGTTAATATAGCAAGTTTTGAGTTAGCATGTATTTTCTGAAAGGCAAAAAGTCTGAAACACAGATGTTTGTCATTATTCAGTGAGTGCAGTCTGTGGCACTTTACAAGATAGTCACAAATTTTATGATAAACAGACCACGAATATAAGGAAACAAAGTAAGGACTGTTGGGAATGATGCTCTCAACGTGCATGTGCACCCAGCAGCAATAGCCATGTCTATGACTGTACATCTCAGATACATGACTGATGTGATCCAGCAGTTATAGCCATGTCTATGTACATCTCAGATACGTGACTGATGTGCACCCAGCAGTTATAGCCACGTCTATGACTGTACATCTCAGATACCTGACTGATATGCACCCAGCAGTTATAGCCATGTCTATGACTGTACATCTCAGATACCTGACTAATGTGACCCAGCAGTTATAGCCACATCTACGACTGTACATCTCAGATACCTGACTGATGTGCACCCAGCAGTTATAGCCACGTCGATGACTGTACATCTCAGATACCTGGTTGATGTGACCCAGCAGTTATAGCCATGTCTATGACTGTACATCTCAGATATCTGACTGATGTGCACCCAGCACTTATAGCCACGTCTATGACTGTACATCTCAGATACCTGACTGATGTGCACCCAGCAGTTATAGCCACATCTATAACTGTACATCTCAGATACATGACTGAGATCAAATGAATGAATAAATTCATAAATAATGACCCAGAAATGTATCTCAGCTTGGAGATCTCAGAACCATACAATGCAAGCTATTGCACCTCCCTTCTGCCCTCTCAACTTCTTGTCTCAAGAATCAGAAACAAAGATAAAATCAAAAACAAATTTTAAATATTTTTCTTATATTCTAAGAAAGATGCTAGAATAGCAAGCTTTACATTAGCAAGCATTTCTGGAAATCACAGAAGAAAAAGGAAAATATTGGCACTCATCTGGCTCTCAAAACCATGACTACCCACAAATATCACTGTTACTGAACTAATAAGAGACTCTGGGTAGACGGTATTAAGTTTATCCTTAACAGCGTTTTCCTTTAGATGTTGCATTGACATAAACTTTGTGAATGATAAAAACTATAAAACTCTAATGATTTGCATTACTGACTGTTTGCAATCTGCAGAGATTTACTAGAAAAAAAAGAAGCTAAAGGGGGACAGGCATAAATATAAGACAAAATTAGAGACAGTTAAGAGGTAGACTACTTTAATTCACTTAAAAAGTTAATAGAACTACCTCTTTTGCAGCAGCATGAATTTTCTGAACATTAAAATTATGAAACTCTGACTGGCATTACTAACTGACTGACTGTAATCCTTCAGTGATTTTTCATCAAATTAAGTTGTTAGTGAAGGTCTGGTATTTGGTACACTGGATTAAGTTTCCATGTTCTAAATGAGCTTCTCCCTGTAGACAGTGGTACAGAATGTGAGTAATTCTTACCTGCATTAGATTTGTCTACTGTGTGATGCTGAGCAAGACACTTGTCCAGACAGTGCTTCAGTTGGGGCAAAGTGCATCATGAAACTTGTTCTCTTGGGATAATGTTGGAAACTTTTCTCTTCTGGGATAATGTCATGGTAAATATTACACACATACACACACACACACACACACACACACACACACACACACACACACACACACATGTACACACCCACGCACTCAAACACGCATACACCCATGCACTTACACACGCATGCACGCATACACACACACACACACACACACACACACACACACACACGTGCGCATTCACCGCACTCACGGATGCACCCATGCACTTACACACGCACGCGCACACACACACACACACACACATACACGCATGCACTGCACTCACAGATGTACCCATGCACTTACGCGCGCGCGCACACACACACACACACACACACACACACACACACACACACACACACACACACACACACACACACACACACACACACACACAGATCTCTGCATTCCTATGTAATGAAATTATCCCAAATGTAAGTGAGATGAAATTCACATTGACCATTTACCTCCTGACGGCTTAGCTCCACAGCTGACACACTCCATGGACTTCCACATACTGTTGTTATATACAAAAAAATATTTAGCTTACCCATTCCCTAGCTGTTCAAAGAAAACTATATTTTATACTCAAGGAAGTTTTTTCTTGTTGGCTGTACCGTTGAGCAAATGAGAGAAGACTTCCTGGAGCTCTTGCTCAAAACAGCAACAAGAAAAGCCACTGGACATGGTAATAAGGAAAATGTGGGATGTTTTAAAATGTTTATGGGGCCCCAGAGCTAGCACTGGCCCCTAGGCAGCTCTCTAGGTCACCTTGTGCTGGATCTGGCCTTAAACTTTAGTATTAAACCTTCTGGGATCCACACCTGTGAATAGACTATAGTTATGTTAAGTCAGCCTTCTAGTAGCCATCCAAAAATGGTATGCTGGTACAGAATATAGACTATATAGTTATGTTGATGGGAGCTGGAGGAGACATACTGTCAGCAGTTAAATAATCAATGTACAAAATGTTAAATCAAAGGTGTGTATATTTCCAGATAAAAGCATCTTTCCAAGAGAGCAGCTCCCAGTCCCTCACTTCCCTGCTGCCTATGTGCATTCCACATCCAAGGTTACAAAGTCACAGAGTATGGAACTATGTCTTTCAAGTAATACTAGATATTTTCTTTTCCAAAAAATTAGGACAGATAGGTTTAAATAAAACTCACAGTTTAAGTAGCCAATTTTCATCCCTTATCCTTCTAAGACAGGTGCCAAAATTTGTGTATGAGTCTCATGGAGGGGTTGGGGAACAGAAAAATTAGCATGCACTCATGAAAAAGGGTAGAAAAAAGGAAGGCATTATGTATGTGCACTACATTATCAAGAGGAAGTGAGAGACACTTTATAAGAAGAAAGGCAGAGGAGAAAAATGAACACATGGGCAAAAGGTAGAATGCAGCAGACTTAAGACTGAATTAGAAAAATATTTTCTGACTGACAGAATGGAAAGGCCATAGAAATAAAGTCACTGATGACTCCCCAACCAATAATAATAATTTTCTTTTGTTTAGCAAATAAAAATCATTGAATAGCAGCATTTTCTTCTGTCTTCTTTACAATATCTCACCGAAAGCTTCAGGCTCACTCTCCTTGCTCCCAGTCACCCAAGACCCCCTCTTCACTACTGCATATCCCTCCCTCCAGCACCATTTGCTGCCATCTTCCACTTTTCTCACATCTCTGACCAAAGAACCAGAGCATGGTTACTTAAGCTAAATTCCTTAGGACCTAAGCTCAGTAAGCTCCATCCAGCTTTTCTCAGACTATCAGCAAAGAATGTAACCATACCCCTCCCTCGTGTCTTTAAAATTTAACTCACAACTGGCACAGTTCCTGCTCTTTTTAAACATGCAAATATAATTCTATTCTCAAAAGTGATTTCATGATTGACCCTAAGGACTACTGACCAATATCAAACCTCTGTCCCATTACATAAATCTTCAAAAAATTACTATTTAAACTGTGGTTTAAACACATAAAATGCTATGGCCTTCTCTGCAATGAACAATATGGTTTCCGCAACTCATTCAGCACCGTCAGTGCTGTCTTCACTGCCACTGACTCCATTTATAAGCACGTGACTGATAGGCTCATTAATGCTGAGTTCTTTCTTGATATGGCCAGAGCTTTTGAAACTGTTAAGTATGAGCTCCTGCTTAATTAATTGCTAAAACTAAACTTTAGGGATAATACAGCAGCATGGTTCCAATGCTACCTGACAGAACTTTTCAAATTTATCACAGTAATTGGTTCTCTAGTATTGCAACACTAAACACAGGAATCCATCAAAGCCTAGTATTGGGCCTTCTGTTCTTCTCTTTCTTTGTCAATAATCTTCCAGTAGACCTCCCACGTCTCAACATTGTCATGCACACCGACACAAATTTTCTCACTATCTGAAAGAACACATTCTGACCTACAGAGAGCTACTACAAAACAGTTTCATGGACATCTGTATGTGGCTGCTTCATAATAAACTCTTAATGAACCCCAGGAAATCCAATGTAATGGTCTTTGGAACTACTCATGAAGTGGTTTCAAGCCTCCTTCACTACTGAAGGACAACCAGGGCAATGCTATTCCTTTTATGGCCTGTCTGCATTGTGAACATTTCCTAGTTGCATCTTTAAACAAAAGAATTTAACCTCTGAATATCTCTACACCAGATAAGTGAATCTGTCTTGTAGCAGTTCATTCTTCTGCTGTTTTAACTCTAAGCAAATTATTTTTGTTCCTTAGCTAAATCAGGTTTTTTAAAACTAGCCAACGGAAACCCAACAGTAATTGTATAGCTACAGTGGGAGTGTGGCTTCTGTTTTAAGATGACTAGTTTTAACTGGTTTGTTACAGATGTTTTTACTAACTGGATTGCTGTTGTTTCCTTAATTCTATATATCGCAGTGTATTTTAGCTAGTGTTGGCTATTGTGGCCTGTCTGAACTGGGAGCACTTCCTGGTTCCATATTTAAACAAAATAATCTCACTACTGAGTATCTCTATGCCAGATAAGTGAATCTTTTGCTATGTTATCTACAACCCTCCCTCTCTTTTGTTTTGTGGTTTTAAACAGCCAGTGTCTTTTTTTTCTGAACCTTATGGTAATCTGGCTACCAAGGCCCCCTGCCCCCAACTTCAATGCTGTTGTCAGTTGCATAAGCTATTTAAATACTTCTTGTCTCCCATTATTTTCCATAGGTCTAAATACTGTGTGCCCACCCATCCAGCCTGTATTGTTCTTGAGAAATCTCCCTTATTATAAATTCACTCTGGTGTATTTAAACTGTTTGGGATTGCTATAGACTTGCAGTGCCTTATTTCACCTTGCAGTTGGTTTACCTTACCTTAAATCAAGTTAGTAACAGTAACTAGCTAAGGGCTCTGAGTGTAGTCATTTATTGGCTAGACATTTTATTAGTCATTATTCTGTATTTTTAGTTTCTGTATAAATTTGGCACATTTATGTGACTCATGGTTCATTTCCACAGAGCTCAACAATACTGGGCATCCTTGCCTGTTTTTCAGAAGAGATTATCTTGCATTTAGTGCCATCCAGGCAGAGCTAAGTACTATTTTCAAGAACATGCATTTGTTTTGAATTTATTTAGTGAACTATTTCAGATTCATTGAATTATTTACTGCTTTTTCTGCATTTTAAACTATTTGGCTTTGCTCTGGACTTGTAGTGCCTTACCTCACCTTGCTGTTAGCTTAGCTTGCTTTACCTCACCTTATTAATAGATGCTAGCTGGCTGTTTAAATAACTGGGATAGCATTACACTTACTACACCTTTTGAATGCTTTTACATTAAGAGGGCTGTGTTTATTCACCTTGTGGCAGTAAGCAGTAGCCTGGTCTATATGAGTTGGAAAACATGCAGGAAGGGCACTGAGTGTAGTTGTTTATTGGCCAGAGGGCTTTGTAAATTTGGCACATTTGCACAGAACTGCTTATTGTGATGCAGCAGTTAGCAGTGCCCTATATTGTAGCAGATACCTAGAAGATGAAATGTTCCTATAGAACTACCTCTGAAACTGTACCTAGTAACTCTGTGATTGCAGAGAAATTACCTTGTGCATTGGGAATTTTAAAGCTATTAGTTTGCTCTTTGAGGAGCACTGCCCCTAAAATGTAGTATTATATTACCTGGCATAGTCCCTAGTCCCAAAAGCAACCATAGTTGCCCTCTTTTACCCCCTCATGGTCACACCATTGTAGCTCACCTAATAAAGGAACTGACATCATGGATATGCAACTTCTCAATTTCTCCGCAGCCAGTTAGGTGGACATGGCTATCTTGAGACAATGTAACAACTGTCCTGTATTCACGGACAGCCATTTAATCCTTAAAGAAACGCATATTGTATGTGAGAGATGCATCTACATAATGTATCTGGAGGCAAAGCTCTTGTATACAAGCACACAGAAAAAAATCAGGTTGTCTGAAGCACACACACGTACACCCATCACACATAGTAAGCAACTGACACATAGACCATCTTTAGCAAAGGCACTTAAATGCAATTTTCCCAAACCACAAAGACCTTCCAGAAACTCCACCTGCAAAAACTATCCTCAGCAAACCAAAAACACTCAACAAAAGCAAAACTTAAAACTACACATATAGCCACACACAAATGGAGCCTCAACTAAACTAAAAAGCTCATAAGATGAGCCAACACACTACCCAGAACTCTTGTCATAGTGGATTCCATTGTGTGATGTACTGATGCCCCACTCTCCAGGCTGGACAAACATAAAATTATGATCAGTTGCTTATTAGTAGCCAGAATCCACCAAGTTGCACACACACACACTTAAATCACTGCACCACAGGTACCTGTATGACTCAGTCATAGACCCTGTAGGTGTAAATGACCTCTATCCTGGACTATATGAAGAGAGACATTAGGTCTCAGACTGTGTGCCACAGGCTGGTATGTGCCTAGCATTGAGCAGCATTCTGTCTTCATCAAGATGATGCCACAATGTGAGCAAAAGATGACTGACTTTAATGATTGTGTTAGTTTCTGATGTCATTCTAATTGGAAACAATATTTCTCAGTATGGGAGGATATGGTTAACAAACCATGTTGTTTTGCCAAGGATGGTCTGCACCCTATCAACTCTAGGCTTATGAATAATGAATAAAACCTTCTCCTCCATATAGATCTTTTTTAGGCAATGTCAAACTGACAAAATTACAACAAAGTTACTGCTCAAAGCCAAGAGTTTAAACAAGAAATTCCACTCACTCTAAGCTGTCCTCACCTTGGAGAATGCAGACATTTGTGCAGTAACCAAGACACAGATTAAAGCCACTGATAGTACCGTAGCAGTGAAAGGCTTCACTACCTTCCACATATTTAGGTCAGCAACTGCACAGACAGGGACTAAAAGTGGAGGTATCTCAATCTACATCAGTAACAAGCATACCTGTAGGTTAGTTAAACAAGTGATGTCGTAGAGTTCCTCCATGTACAGATTACCATACAAAAGTCCCATGCCATAACCTAGCAAGCTATAGGTCACCCTCTGTTTTCCAGGAAGCCCATAGCTCATACCAAGCCCTGCTGGATACACTCACCATTTAACCAAATACTATGCTAATGGGGGCTTTAATTACCCCTCTATCGACTTGTAATGACTGATGTAATGCATTGTAAAAGTGGTTAAATGACACACAGAATACCAGAAGGTAAAATTCAAAACGGTTGTAACTTAATGGATATGGTGTTAGATAATAACTGGCTTTGTTTGATAATGACTATTACAAATATCTAATAGGCATTGCAATGGATGCAGTAATGTTACCTAGCTACTGCTATACAAACATAATGGAGAAATGGAAAAACAAGAGTAGCCTTGAAACTAGTCTATTATCAGTACATTGTGTTTCACTGACCCTTTACAGTTGACCTTCTTTTTGTTCAGAAAGCAAGTATTAGTAAGTTGGTAAAATGTTTTAAGTGCATCAATAGTTCCTCAAGTTTTTTAAGCTTTAAGATGAACTTTCAGAAAGAAAATATAAAGTTTTTGGATAACAAAAACTTTAAAAGTAAAGTTACAGGTAGAATTCTAACAGATGTTTTTAAGGAAAAAGTAGCTCCCTCATGTGTGTGTGTGTGTGTGTGTGTGTGTGTGTGTGTGTGTGTGTGTGTGTGTGTGTGTGTGTGTGTGTGTATATATATATATATATTTTTTTTTTTTGCATTGCACCAGTGCACACTTTGAATAGCTAAAGCATAGTGTGGCAGAAACATTCCTTTGTAAGAATTTCCAGAATAATCTCTATTTTGGAGGAATTTATATATGCAGATTTTTTTACAGAAATTATCCCAAAGCAGTATTAGAAGTGTATGAGGAAATTGTAAAAAAAAGCAGGGCTTATATATACAAGTTACTGATGGCTAAGAAGGAATGGCTCTGTACTGGAGCTGCTCCTTTTTGGCACCTATCTCTCTGAAATGGAAGCAAATGCTGAAGGTTTATGGTTGACTAAATTTGCAAATGATTGCAATCTGGGGGGTTATCATCAACTCCCATGCAGACGCTAGTATTCTTCAAGAAGGTCTATCTCTTACTAACAAATGGTGCCAAAGCAATGGTCTTAAACTCAATGCTAAGAAATACATAATTGTACACTTTTGGAAGTCAACCATCCTGGCTAATTACCATGTTGAGAATGCACCCCTAAGATTCGACCCAGTGGTCAGGGATCTGCGTACGCACGTAGACAGTAACCTTATATTCAACCACCACAAGGCCACAGTGATGAGGAAATTGTTTTATGTTGCACAGCTTATAAGTAAGGGCATGGCATCTAGATTCAAATAAGTCATTATCCCACTGTACCCTGTCCTTGTCAGACCAATCTTAGAGTACAATGATCCCTTTAGTATGTACCTGACCAGACATTTGCAGCAACTAGAGTGAAGTCAAAGGAAGGTTCCTTACAAAAAGAACACAAGGCATAACAAATCTAACTTATGCAGAGCTTCTTAAAGCACTTTCCCTCTACTCAGTCTCCAATAGACTGCTGAGGGGTGATCTATGCCTGGCTTACAAGGCATCCACAAACCCCACACTTATGAATCTCCTACATATTTGTAAGTCAAAGTGCACCAAAAATACAAGTGGTTGTTTAAATGAATAGTTAGTATTCTGTTTAGGAAGGACAAGCTGAACTAAAACTGTTTTTTTTTAATAATAATAATATTATTATTATTATTATTATTATTATTATTATTATTATTATTATTATTATTTTATGCTGCTCAGTGTGATGTCTTATGTTGTGAAATTTAATAGTAAAATAAACACCAATGAGAAATTTGTCAGGAAATTTTCCTGTAGAGTAAGGGACCATGTATGTGCAATGAAAACTAAAAACGCATAATGGTCTATACAGATGTGGAAAATGAAAAAGATGGAAAAAGCTCTTGCTGTTGTTTTAGAAAGGGTACAAGTAAATGAAAGAATGAGTGACCTGAATATTTTGTTGGAAAGGAAAGAAATGCAATGGTAGCTGAAATCAGGGTTATACTTTGCACCTGGTTTAAACATGACAGTCACTATCAAACCAGAGATGAAATCCAAAGGTTTGAGGGGAAAGAATTCTGACATATTCTTTGCATGTTAATTTGTTTATTGGATTATTTTAAACAGGTGTTTTATCATGAAAATGATGCCATAATGAAAATTTGTTGAAAAACAGCAATTTCTCTGTGGAATAAAGCAGTTTACCTTTGGCCTGCTGTGGTTTTGTTTGTATGTTACAGACACACACACACATGTACATATGTGTATGCATGTATAAGCAGTTCACACAAAGGAAGAGAGACAGACAGACAGACAGACCACCATATATGTTGAGAGTCCCATTATAGCACACAGACAAGCTGTTTAGTTTATGGTAGTTTAGACACTTAGTGGTAGAAGTAAGAATAAAGTTAGATTTCAGAATTACATTAATCTGATACAATCAAGGGTTTGTTTTCTTGTTTCTTTATTTATTATATTTGTTAAGCAAGTAAGTGGACTGATACAAGGAGCCTTTTCAGCCTTGACCAACAGATGGGGATGGGGAGAACCTATATGATTCAAAAAAGGAAGAAACATCTTTGACTATCTTATATAGAGGCAGGTAACTAAGTTGACCAATAAAATGTTGAATTGATTCCCAGATGGCTGTTATCACCTCATCATCAGCCTCCTTTTTTCCCATTTTCTACATGGATCGTAGTTTCATATTAACTGTTGTCATCTCTCTTGATTCAATGCCACTCTTCTACCTTCTTTGACAGTCATGCCTGACTGTTATAGGTCTTCTGTTGTACAAGCCATCCATCACTTTGCTGGATGCCTGCATTTCCTCTTGCCTTCTTCCTGCCTTTCATGACTCTTCCTCACCATATTGTCTCCTGCATCTGTGCAGATGTGCCTGAATCACCTTACTCTATTCTCTTTGAACTACTCTGCAATTGAGCTACATGGGCTTTGTCTTGGATGTTGTCATTTCATCTGTCTCACAGTGTGCATGCTATTACCCATATCAAGCATTTCATGTCCATAACCTCTAGCTTCCTCAATTGCCTTTGTCGCCCAGGTTTCTGTACCATGCAGTATGACTGGTCACTCCACTATTTTGCATACCTTACTTTTCAATTTCCTTAGTATTCTTTTGTTACTCACTAATCCTGACACTCTATGCCAGTTGGCTCTAGCCCCTTTAATTCTAGCTTTGACCATCTCATTCAGACTTCCCTTTGCCTCACCTACCCTTCCCAGATAGTTGAAGCTTTTAAACTGTTCTACTAGTTACCTTCTATCTCAGTTTTCATCTTCTTCTTCTTCTTCTGATGCTTACCACTTACTGCCATTACAACTGTCTTATCTGTACTCAGTTTCATCCTGTGGTCCTTTAGCTTTGCTTTCCATTCCGCAATCATTTGCTGAAGGTCTTGTTCAGAGTCTACCTGTAATGTCACAATCCCTTGCATACAGCAGGTTTATTGATCTGTCCCTTCCTACCTGTTTTTTAATGTAATCCATCACCTGTATGAGTGTCAGTGAGCTCAGACCTGAACCCTGATGTACACCCACTCCCACTGGGAACCCCTCTGTGAGTCTGAACCCTCTTCATACTTGCATAATTGTGTCCTTGTAGACAGTCTGCACTAATTCTACCATATTTCCAAGGCTTTAAGCCATCAAAGGCCTGTCTAAAACATTTTTCTTGGCACCTTGTCATTTGTTTTCTCTAAGACTGAGAATGCTTATTTGGACTCGTTTCTTATCTCTGGCTTCTTCTCAACTATCTATCTCACTATAAGCATTGAATCACTTGTGCTGCATCCTGAGCTGAATCTGGACTGTTCATCTCCTATCTTATTTTCTACTGCTCTGCATATTCATTTATCAGCCACCCTCTCCAGAACATTCCTACAGTGTGACAGGAGCTGGATACCTCTATGCTGCCCACAGTTGTGAATATCCACTTTGTTCTTATACACTGGTACTAGAATGTTATTCTTCAGTCATCTGGGCTACACCTTTCCCTCAATACCAATATGAGTACCCCAAAAGCCATTTCTACCCTAACTCACCCATCATCTTGATACTATCTGCTATGACCTCATCTGAGCCTCCTACATTCCCTGACTTCATTTTCCTTAATATTGTTCTTACTTCTTCTAGGCTGGGCTCCTTTTTTCTTTCATCATATGCTGTGTCTGGGGCAGAACAGCTGCTTTGGGGTTTTCTTCATGCAGAAGCTGCTGGATATACTCCATCCATCTGTTTGATATCCTGTAGTCTGGTGAACAGGTTATTGCTGGCATCCCTTATAAAGGGTATCTGATGATTATCTTCTTTATCTTTCTGTCTTTGCCTTGAAACCTAATAGAGTTTGATTGTGCCATCTGCTAAGTCCCTTTTCAAAAACTGGTAGACTGTCTCTGATGCCTTGTTCTTTGTTATTGCAGCTGCTCTTTTAGCCTCTTTGTTAACCCAGTATTCCTTTTTAGCCTGGTCCATCTTTTCTCTCTCCCACTTTTCCTGCACTGCTTCTTTCTTTTGATGACTTCCTGGACTTCTGCATTTCACCACCATATTAGTTGGCTGCATATCTGTCCTGTAGTTCTTTCACATGCTGTTTTGAAGTGCTGTCATTCTTCTTCAAGTCCACCTATTTGCTCTTCTTCCAGAGGTTCTAGAACCCTGAGTATTTCCTTGAACTCTTGTGCTTTCTCTCCAGACAACTTCCAGGTTTTTGACTTAGTCTCTGTTGACTTTAGAGTATTTTCTACCCACTGCTTGCAGCTGACTGTGGCAACCAGTTGTTTATTCTGTGGGCTGACTGTTTCACTGGGGATGACTTTGCAATTGCTGATTCTACCCGAGTGTCCTTTCCAATTTGGATGAAGTCTACCTGAGTTGCATGTCAGCCACTCTTTTATGTGACACAGAAAAAAAAAAAAGAGAACAAACTGACCATGACTGAATAATGTAGAAAAGAACTTTTAATGCATAAAAGTAGGCGCTTTCACGATCCCAACAACTGATCGCTTCATCAGACAAGTTTGTTACAAGCAGCATTTTCAAATTTAAACAGTAAAACAACCAATAACTATAAAACATTTCATTCAACTCTAATTGAAAGCACCACCTCCAATTAAAAATGTAAATGATGCATATTTGTAACTTACATTCCTAGCAATGCTTTCTGTTTTACTTTAAAAACAAATGCAATAGTGTTTGAGGGGTCTAACCCTAAGAAAAGGGTTTGGTGACAATGCATTGTTTATACCTGCTGATTTCTCTGCCTGCAGTTGCAGAATCCATTCCTATTCTGCTGTCTCAACTCTAATTGAATTGAAAGCACCACCTCCAATTAAAAATCTAAATGCAGATTTGTAGCTTACATTCCTAGCAATGCTTTCTGTTTTACTTTAAAAACAAATGCAACAGTTAGTGTTTGAGTGGTCTAGATCTAAGAAAAGGTTTTAGTGACAATGCACTGTTTATACCTGGTGTTTTCTCTGCCTGCAGTTGCAGAATCCATTTCTGTTCTGCTGTCTCAGTCCTGTTCTTTAAGTCACCACCTCTAATGTTATGTTCCATAATCTCAAGTACTAAAAAATTAAAAACATGTTGAGAGCCCTGATCTTTAACAAGCTTAACTAATGCACTGGTTTCTTTTTCATTAGCTATATCTCTGATGTGCTCCAGAATGCATTCTTTCAGGCTCCTATTAGTTTTACCTACATAAAAAACATAACAAACTTTACAGAAACTAAGATACATTAATTGTTGTGCCCTACAATCAGCATAAAAATCTAAATTAATAACAACATTCTGACTGGGATGTGTGAACGCTATATTAGTGTAGATAAACTTGCAAGCCATGCAGTGCCTGCATGGAAATGTTCCTATCCTTTGTGAAACTCTAACACCATTTTTGTTCACTAGTGGTTTATAACATAAATGTCTTTTCAGGGAGCGGTTATTCTTATAGCAAAATTGTGACCTTACATTTATGACCTCATCCAGTTCTTCTATGGAATTTAATATATTCCAGTTCTTTTCGAAAATCCGACAAAATATCTTAATGTCGCTTGTGTATGTAATAGGAAACCTCACTTTTTGTCTGTCATTAGTCTGCATGGTATGCCTCTCATCTATTTTATCTGAAAAAAACAGTTTCCCCTTATCATTGCATGCTTCATACATCCCCCTAATACTATCATCTATATCTGCTACATTATAACCTCTATCTATAAATTCATCCTTCAGCATTTCTACTGCCTAGTGTAATCTAGCATCTGTATTACGCAGTCTGCTGATCCTCATAAGTTGTACATTAACTACATTCTCATTAACATGTTTGGGGTGCATACTAGTTTTGTGTAAAATACTGTTCTTTCTAGTGGGTTTCCTATACAATTTCGTAACTAGTTCAGTACGTCCAATTCTATCAATAGTTATATCCAAAAAATTAATAGTTTCAGATGAACAGTCATACGTAAACCTAAGGAAATCAGTAGTGCCATGTAGATAATCAATAAACAGTCCTAATCTACTTCTTGTATCTCCCCACAGAAGAAAAATATCCACAAATCGTGCATACCAAATGATACTGTTGACAAACTCATTATTTTGTAGCAAATGATTCATTTCCCAAGATACCAATGCTAGGTTGGCGTAGCTATTGGCACACACTGTGCCCATCGCTACACCAACCTTTTGCAGGTAGAAATTATCGTTGAATAGAAAAACATTATTTTCAAGAATAATCTCTAACAGGTTGCATATCAGATTCACTTTGGTATGTGTGAATATTCTCTTGATATTCAATAGTTCACATACCCTCTCAATGCCCCAGGAGTTCGGTATCACCGTAAATAGTGAATTGATGTCCATGGTGACAAACATAAACTCACTGTCAACCACTGACATTTTTTCATACAGAGATTTTAAAAACATTTTTGTGTCTCTAATAACATTGGATGCAGCTGCTTCTCTACATAAATGGATAATGCTTCTGTGCACCATCCTCTTCTAGAAACAATAGGCCTCATAGGAGGTTCAGTCATGCTCTTATGTGATCTTGTGGCTATCTCACTTGCTGTACCATGTGTTGGCCACCATGATGTCATTTGCCAGATAGAGTCTACAAAGGTCTCTCTCTCCTTATTCTTGTTGCCACACCCACATGGGTCCCTACAGTTGTCATATCCTGTCCTAGTTCTCCGATTATTATCACCTGGTAAAGATAAAAAAATGAACTAGCTATGAAAAACAGCAAGCTACTTTGTTTAAAGGAATATTGTAAGAAATTAATTGCTCTGTTCCTGTTTTCCTAAGTCTAATAGTCACGGGATATGCAGTTGAGTCTCTACAGAAGTGAAGATATACAAAGACATAGGAAACTGATTTTATTGTTGTCACCCACCTCTGAAAGGACAGCTAATGATTCTGTCTGCTTCACAATCAAAATCAAACAGCAGGTATATGTCACAGTGGTTTTAAAGCAATTGTGAGAAATGCACATTTGCTCAAAATACATTTTTAAATTTGGCAGAAAAAAAGGGAGAAATGTTCTGCCCTATTAACATTTAACACAGGAACACAGAGATGACATGATACCTCATATTGGACAAGAACAGTTTTTGCCATTGTTAAAAGCTGGTCATGGTAAACAAGATAAATATTTTTTTTTTGTTTCTTCAAGATGCAATGACCTCAGAATTGATTATTTTAAGGAGCATCAGAGAATTTGTCCCTCCCAATAAAATTTTGAACTGCTGTGAAAATGCTATGTCTAACATTTTTTTTAATCACAGAACAGCATTCCACTGCTCTCACTTGTTCTGGTGCCACAAATTGAATCTGTTACAGTGAGAGCAAGTAAAAAGTTATATGGCAACTGGCAAAGCCACAAACCATGTTGTAAGTTCTCTATCTCTACAAAAATATATAGTATGTGAAAATTGGTAAAGCCATGAGTCATGTTGTTAAGTTCTCTACCTTAACTTAAAAAACGACTGAAGCACCACCAATACTCCAAAAAAGAAAACCAAACCACGCTCCAAATGTCACGGACTCACTGGACTTTTATTAGAAAACAAATTAAAAACCGATTAAGCGCTTTCATTCGGGATAGATTCTGATGAAATCCTAATGTTGGAGGACAAAAGCACTTAATCAGTGGTTAATTTGTTTTTGAATAAAAGTCCAGTGAGTCCGTGACATTTGGAGCATGGTTTGGATTTTTTATTTGAAGTTCTCTACCTTTACAAAAACATATATTATTATGTGACACCTGGCTACATAATTTTGTATTTTCTCTTCCTCTACAAAAACATACATTATATATTGCTATATAATGCATTATACAATGAAAAAATAAGTGATATTCTAAAATGTGAACAGCAATTGAGTATTTATCAGTATGTGCTTGACATAAGCAAAGTATTATTCATGAAAACAAATGTGCTTCAAAATCTTGAAACATAGAAAATAAGCACCTGCATATCTATTTGTAAGAAAATATTATTGCTATATTTATAAAAATATTACTGCTACAGCTTCTCCCTAATGCTAAGATTTGTGACAGGAGCTTTTTTCTCCACTTTGCAACATCCTATGGCTCCCTACCCAGTGCCGCATGTCAATTTCCAGGTCTACCAACCATGTCCTAACCACTTGGACTTTCTCCAATAGGGCTGGGGCTGGGGCTGGGGCTGGTGCAGATCTTAAAGGCATCCTTGGGACCTGGCCATCATCATCATCTGCCAGGGTGGTCATTTTAACCTACCTTGGTGCTGCCTCTTCTCTGGTGGTTCCCATGGTAATGTCCAATAGGCAGGCTTGCAATAGTAAATTGTGATGCTTTCCCCAACTCTGCAGTGACACAGCCATCTCCAGTCCCCAACGCCCCATTTAGACCATGCCTTCCAATAGCAACATCCCCAGCCTATACCAAAAATTGTCACAGAAGATCCCCACAGACCCATTCCCCATGGATGATAGTGCCATCCTTCCTTGCTGCTACATCAGTCACCTAAGTTACAAATGTAATCAGTTTGGCTGGGTTGTAGTCAAAGTTTTAACCCTCTGCACAACTGGAGCAGCTATCTTCCTAATGCTAAGCAGAGAAACTGAAGAAATACTTTGACAGAACAGGTCTAATCCTTTCTACACATACGCCAATGACTCAAAACCAAAAAATATATGCATCACATTAAAAACAATTCTCATAATGCACTATTTCCCAGTGAAATATGGGCATCCACAGGTAAACAGCTGGATGGATACATTCTTCACTCATTTTTTTTTTCTTCAGTGTTACTAAGTTTCAAGAATTTTGTGAAATTATTTATATTTTTAGTTGTTATACTACGTTTTGGGGTATACATGTTATAAGCATCTTTTCCTTAACTGCCTGTGTGTGATTTTTTTCTGCTATATATTTGTATTTTGTGATTCACTAGGTTACTTTGGAGGTTTTTTTTAATTTATTGGACATGTGATTTTGTGTGGAGAATGTGTTTTTAACTTTTCTTCAGGATTTTCATTCAGCAGGGAACTCTTTGCTCATACTAGAAGATGAGGAAGTTTAGATTAGTTTTCTTATTAGTCATGGAACTTATATTTTGTTTTACAAGACTTTCCTTTCTGTGATGTTTGTAGCTTATGTCGATGAGCATAGCAGCTAGGCTAAGTACAGATTTTGTGGAGGTAGACTTCTGAGTTCAGATCTTAGAGTGCCATGTGTCAGGGATTATTGTCATGTTTTAATACTTGGAAAATGGATAGAGATTTTAGTGGCTCAGATAAAAATGAGTACTTTGTGGGGCATACTTATTTAAAGGAGCTGTTCTACAGCTACTGATCTTTTTAAATTTTTATGGTCCTGTATTGGTTGAACGTGTTTCTGGAAACAGAAGAGAAGGGTCCAGATATTTAATGAATTTTTATTAAATACATCATGCTTTCTTAGCATTATATTTTGTATATATATATGTTGTATGCAGTTTTGTTTTGTTTCGTTAATTCAGGTTTTTCATTTTTTCCAGTTTGGATGAGTACTTGCTGAAAAGTGAAAAAAAGTATATATTTCTTGAAAATGCCAAACACCAAACAAAAAGGAAACCATCAATGTTAAGAGCATGACACGTGCCAACAAATAAAATTGAAAATCAACACTGCAGTGGCACTGAAGAGAAGCACCAACAAAATATAAGCAGAATGAACTTACAAAATTAGTACAGTTACTCTCCTCTCATTCTGCTGAAATGGGAGTGAGTCAAGCTTGTTCCAGCCACTCATGGTTGCCAGACAACCAGGAAGTACTTTTTAAAAGGGTTAGAAGTGAACCAGAAGCCCCTAATACACAAGAGACAATTCAGCATTTTACAGTTATGGAGAATGCTGCATACTCATTGGAATTACTTCCCAGTCAATTTCTCTCACTGATCAAAGAACAAGGGGATTTACACAAAGACGTTTTATGTTAGAGAAGGAACAAGACCCAAGGACAAATGTATCACTTTAAACAAAGGTGACTCATTGAATAGTAAAAACAATTCTTACTCCATTAATAAACAAAATGACAATATTCTCGATACTTGTGATTTGAATGAAAGAGACTTGTTCACATGTTTAAGAAAGGATAATTTTTCATTTAAGCAGTACGAAATTGTTGATCATAGAACATACCAAAACAATGTCAATATTTTATATGACTTGATATTTAAATACAAATTATTACAGGTGGATAACTGGTACCTTAGTGAGTGCTCACAAGCTAAAATTGTACCTAAAGGTTTATGAGTCTGTAAATACCTCAATAATGTTATTCAGGAGACATGATTTCATATGGAACTACTCGATATTTTTGATCAATGTGGCTTTGCATTAATGGAAACTATTATTAAATATAATAGAATTAAGATGGTGGATATTCATGAAAAAATTGATAAGACTAACAAACTAATCACTAGTGATTTAATGCATTCAATAGAAGGTGAAAGAAAGAAATATTTGAACATAAAAAGTAAGATTGAATCAAAAGTAAATTACCTGGTTAAAAGAAAAGGTAAGAAATTTGCTAGAGATGTGGAATAATATAAGCAAGGTAGAAATTATCCTAAACCTAAAAATAGTTATAACTGTTATGCTACATGAAGTAATGGTGAGAATACATCTTATAGGTATAATGGGGGGAACAGGCTTACATGCAGAGTCATGAAGTTAATTTTAGTATACCTAAAGATGATAATGGAGGAATGATAATTTGAGATTGAATGACCCTTTAGAGTATCCTCCTTTGAGAAGGTCAGACAGAATAAGGAATTGCTCTGTAAACCATTACCAACACAATTACAGTAAAGGGAGAAATGAGTTAGTATAAACTATACAGATGACAGAATAAAAGAAGTGGTTAAAAGTATTTATGCTTATAAAGATTTTTACTGTATATTTTAATTATAGCAATATATCTATAAATAAGAGTTATTTTACCCTATTTATGAATGGTTTTAAATATATACCTAGCAGGAAAAATGATATTAATAAGTTGACCTTGGGTCTTAAATTATTTACTAGAAAAAAGAACCTGAGTATTTATTTCCTAATGAGAGTAGTGCTTGGAATGGACTAAATAAATTAAAAAGAAAGAATATATATATAATCCTCCGCTTCATCCTCAATTAAAAAAAAAAACTTTGAACAGTTAGTTGAAAAAGAGATAAGGAAAAAAATGGAGAAAAATAAGTGACGTCCAACCTAAGTAAAGATGAAATAAATTTATTTTTTGAAATTAAGAACAATGATAATATAAAAGTGATGAAACCAGATAAAGGGGGTGGCACAGTCATTATGGATATTATAACAGATGTAGGTAAAATGATGAAAATTCTTAGTGATACCAATAGATATCAAAGAGTGTTCAAGAATGAAATAAATGTGCCATATAGTAAAATATATTATGAATTACATGATATGCTTTTAGAGGGTTCTATTAATAGTGAAGAGTATAATATTTTAAAGACTGAAAAGCCCATTAGACTATCTATATTTGGAATTTCCAAGACACATAAAAAAATTTTGGACCCACCATTGAGGCCTATTGTGTCCGCAAGTGGATCCAAAACACATTCTCTAGCTTTATACAGTGATAAATTAAAAAGATTGGAAAAATTAAATACTGTCTTCCTTAAGGACACTTGGGATTTTCTTAGGGAAGTGGAGGATTAATTATTTAATGAGAACATTCTTTTTGTTACAATTGATATTACAGATTTATTTTCTATTATCCCTCATAAACTGGGTTTAGAATGGTTTGAGGAGGTGATTTCCGATAAGAGGATACTATATTTAGCTCAAAGGAATTCAGAGTTCTATTAGAATTAATGGCAATAGTGCTTGAAAATAATGTTATTTCTTTTGAAGGTGAGTTCTACAAACAGATTAATGGCATAGCATGGGTGCAAGTTTTGCACCCAGCTATGCCAATTTGATTTTATAGGTTTGGGAAATGAAATATGTGTTTAATTCTCCTTATGTGGGCTATTGGAATTTGTTTAAGAGGTTTTTGATGATATAGTGATAATTTGGACCAGTATAGAATCAAAATTGATCAAATTTATAGAATATATAGGACAAACTACACAGTTCTTAAAGTTTACATATACATTCAATAAAATAAGGTTAATTATTTGGACATATCAATAGAAATTATGAAAAATTAAAGGAGATTCAAGTCCACTATATATATATAGAAAATAAACTTTTTCTAACTCCTACATCCATTTTTAAAGCACCCATCCATATAAACAAAAGTGTAGTATTGTGAAGGACAGTTTATCAGGGCTTCCCTTATAACTTCTGAAGAAAGTGATTTTATTAAGGAGTGTTTTAAAATTAAAAATATGTTTTTAGAACAAGGGTACCCTGAGAGACTTACTGATGAAGTTATTAAAGAAGTTAAGGAAGGCCATGAAGTCAATTACTTTCCTTTACTAGTGAGAGAAGAAGCTAACTTAAGGAAGATTGTATATTCAGGAACTAAAAAGCAGAATGATAGTCACCAAGAGGAGTATAGTCAAGTTTATAGAGGAGCGTTTAGTTTGAATTATAATATGGACACAAATGTTACAATACAAATTATGGAAATTATTTAAAATGGTTTCAGATGTAGAAAAGTTGTTTAAGGGCCATATACAATTCGTATATAAAAAAGTATGAATATTAAAGCTATAATAGAGAAGAAGAACAACAATAGTCAGACTAATTTTAGGAAAAAAGAAGGAACTTATAAGTGTGGGAGATGTGCACAATGCATATATATTAGCAACAGTAACCATATATATCCCAAGTAGAGACAAACTGATACAAGCTAAAGAGTTTAATAATTGTGGTAGTAAGGGGCTTTTATATTTGGCAACATGTGGTAAATGTGGGGCATTTTATGTGGGTAAAACTGAAAGGGCCTTGAAGAAAAAAAGAATTTATGAACATTATTATAGCATATCTACTTCAAACTACAACAATGCCCTATATAAACACGCCTTAATTTGTAATGATTGCAGGATTTTGTTCTTTGTTTTAGAAATGGTACCTATAAATATTAGAGGTGGCCCATGGAAAGAGAAAATAGAATATAGAGAGACATACTGGCAAATAATGTTGAGAGCTAATGAACTTCCAGGTCTAAATGGCAGTATTTCTATAGCCCTATTATTAAAACTAAGGGCAGCTAGGTTATAGTGTTGAATATATTTTTAAGTATTTTATATGTATAGTATCTAATAAGTATTTTTCTAAAATTAAGATTTTATAGAGTTTTATATAGGTTTTATATAGTTATTTTAATAAGTCCTGTTATTATATGCTTATATTGTTCTGAACAGGTACTTTTGTCATGTAATCCATTTGATTTGCTTAATGTAGTGGTTAAAGAATGAGAATACGTTTTTTCAAGTATGTTTTTTATTCTGTGAAGCTCATTGAGTTATTTTAAACCCTTCATCTTATGTTTCCATTCATTTGAATGAATATATTGTTGTAGTCCAGTTAAGTTTTTGAATAAGAACTTAAGTAATAAGAAACCAATTAATTAAGTGAGGGAGTGATTGTTTTAGTAATAGTTAATTGAAGGAGGTATTTAAATATAAGGGTATGGGATTAAACTGTATGTCTGAGGAAGTCTCAGGAAGTCTGAGACAAAAAACACGTGATCAAAGTTAAGAGTTTTATGCTGTCAAGTATTAATTCGGTCTTTTAGCCTCATCAGTGAATAAAGACTTTATATTTTCATTCTGCTTATATTTTGTTGGTGCTTCTTTTCGGTGCCTCTGCAGTGTAGATTTTCAGTTTTATTTCCTGAAATTAATTTATTATTTAATTCTGCAGCATTGTTGCAGCATGCAATACAGCTTCATGGCGTGCTTCCTATTTCTGCTTTGTGGTATTAGCTTTTATTTTAGTTTCTGCATTTCGGTAAAGGTATAACCAACTGGCATAATCTGCTGATTGCATAGTTATCTCTGATAATCCTTGCTACATATTTCATTCACTGGATTATCATTAAGTTGCCTATCTCCCAGGATTGCCACTGAGCTGATTATATGTTAGGAATGCTGCTCATGATTGCCACTGAGCTGATTATATGTTAGGAATGCTGCCCATGATTGCCACTGAGCTGATTATATGTTAGGAATGCTGCCCATGATTGCCACTGAGCTGATTATATGTTAGGAATGCTGCACATGACTGCCACTGAGCTGATTATATGTTGGGAATGCTGCGGGTGATTGTCACTGAGCTGATTATATGTTGGGAATGCTGCCGGTGATTACCACTGAGCTGTTTATACATTGGGAATGCTTCCCATGATTTCCACTGAGCTAATTATATGTTGGGAATGCTACCGGTGATTACCACTGAGCTGTTTATATGTTGGGAATGCTGCCCATGATTACCACTGAGCTGATTATATGTTGGGAATGCTGCCGGTGATTGTCACTGAGCTGATTATATGTTGGGAATGCTGCCGGTGATTGCCACTGAGCTGATTATATGTTGGGAATGCTACCCATGATTGCAACTGAGATGATTATATGTTAGGAAAGCTGCCCATGATTGCCACTGAGATGATTATATGTTGGGAATGCTGCCTGTGATTGCCACTGAGCTGTTTATACATTGGGAATGCTTCCCATGATTTCCACTGAGCTAATTATATGTTGGGAATGCTACCGGTGATTACCACTGAGCTGTTTATATGTTGGGAATGCTGCCCATGATTGCCACTGAGCTGTTTATATGTTGGGAATGCTGCCCATGATTGCCACTGAGCTGATTATATGTTGGGAATGCTGCCCATGATTGATTCTGAGCTGATTATATGTCGGGAATGCTGCTGGTGATTGCCATTGATCTGATAATATGTTGAGAATGCTACCTGTGCTTACCACTGAGCTGATTATATATCAGGAATGCTGCAGTGGAGTTTCTCAAAGACTGTGTGATAATCTGCACCATTCTTATGCTTTTGTTTAGTTTTTGGCTATGTAAAATTTGTGGCACTTACTTGTTCCTGCTGAGATACAAATCAACATGAAAAATGCATACTGTTATCAACATTATGTTTTGCCTAATCACTAGAAAATCTAGCATGAATACAGCATTTTCCAGTCATTGCAGACTGGCATACTAGAAGGTGTGGAAAGAACAATTGTTCCAACACAACAGGCACAATATCTTGTGCAAAGAAAAATTAATACTAGGAGATAATGATTTTAGTGTGTTATAAAATACATATTGTTGAGTAAGTTACCTGTAGTATACAAAAACATACTTCAACATCACAATTCCATGATGTTTTCCAGGTACATGTCCCCAGTACCCTTAGAAAGGTTGAGATACTGTAATTCTGTACTTAAATTTGCTAACTGCATAGCATTCCAGCAATAACACAGCAGATGTTGATGAGGCCATGAGAAATGTTCCACCTCCTACTAAGATGTGATCATGCTCTTTTGGAAACTCAAGTCCAAATTGTTGTGTCTTTCGGCTTTTCCTGGTTAGGGGTCGCCACAGCAGATCTCTGGTCCGCTAATGATTGGCAGTAGATTTTTACATGCCGAGTTGCCAGCTCTGACGCACAACTTTCAACGAAGGTACGCCCATTCACGCATGTCTCCACACAGAAGATGCTTTAGCTGAGAATCGAACAGGACAACGTCTTACTGTGAGGTGACCATGGAACTCTTAAAAATTAAAGAAGGCATATAATTCATTCAGGTTGTTTATAAATACTTCCCATATTAAAGGGCATTATTTAAACTCAAGTCCAAATAATGCCCTTTAATATGGGAAGTATTAGAAACAACCTGAATGAATTATATGCCTTCTTTAATTTTTAAGAGTTCCATGGCAACTTCAGCAGTCTCATAATTGTCCCAGATGTTAAGATCAGTAAGGACTAGCAAGTTTAAGTGACCTCATGTTACTTTATTGTTTGATGAGAAAGTTCCTGCACTCATGTATAAAAGCCCATAGACTGACTTATCATTAATATGGAAGAAAATATTTGCTATTCATTCCACACTGAGGACATACTCAAGGGAAATGGTAGGCCTTCATGAAATCAAAATGTTGACAAATATAGATTTAATGCAGAGTATTTTACTTCTTTCAATATTACTTCACTGCAGGCACAGGATAAAAACTTGTGCAATGTTTGCTGCAAAAATGAGGGATAACAGTCCCATCAAGGTTGCGTTCCTTTAATACATATCAGGTTAACTTTCACACAAAAGAAATTCAGTCCAAATTGCATACCTGTAACAGGCACCCATAAGAAGAGTATATACTAAATAATTAAAATGGAACTACAATCAAATGAGTTTATCAGTATATATTTCATGCCATGTGAATATATTCTTTCACAAGATTTAATCGACTCCCTACTGAAATGTTGGCACTCAAAATGCCACGTGCTAAAAGGCTGAAAAAATACCAAAAACACAGCAGAACAGTAAATCTCGAAAATCGCTCTTCTCCTTAAAACTTCTTTTTGTGAGGTGCCCCCCTGCATCCCTACATCCCACAAACTTATATACACCAACTCCGAGATCACCAAACCCCAGAGGAAAGGAAATATTCCAAGAAATGGCATCTTGGACTTAGTATATGTAAGTCCGATCTTTCGGCCGAAACTCCATGTTTTGGGAGTCTCTAGTGGGTCCAGACATTTCAAATAGTTACCGATTTGGGCTTTGTCACATATTTGTATAGTGTGAAATGTACATTGATCAACTTTTTAAATAAAATTGTTTTTGTTTTCTTTGGTCATGGCATCATTTGAATTATTTACTGCATACAATAAGCCAGAAACTATGACTGGCTTCTTTTTGTAATTATGTGGCAGTAAATACTGCCCCTGGTAGAGCATTCAGAGCATATGTTCCATCTAATCATTATAAATTACAATCTAAATCCCTTGGTATTGCATGAAGACAAAGGGACACTTGGTCTCCTAATGGCTTTAATGCAGGATGTTGACTGGTAATCATAATCAGGATCCACCTGCCAATCAAGGAGCATAGCACCAAATCACCTAATACATTGCTGTCATATGTCACCTGTAGATATACAGCAAAATCTGATTCGTGAGTGCATCTTTAAATAGGTAGATGGTTATAAGGAGGCTCCTATCAAAGAGTCAGTAGCCTAAATAGCTGACAAAAGGAATAAGAAAATAATTTTTTTGTGACTGACATTCAGTATAAAATCTTCTTCTTCTTCCTTGAGTGTCCAATCCACCTGCAGCATGTCTTTGGGATGTGGGAGAGACGGAGGAAACCCACGCAACCACAGGGAGGACATGCAGACGACATTCAGTATAAAATATAAATTATTAAAACTTATAAAAAAAAGTGAAAACAGAACTGAAAGAAAATCACTTCAAACCTCTTACATTCTCTGGAGACTAACTTTACAACTGCTTTTATTCCTTAAATAAATAATACAATAAGCACAAAATGTTCTTATCTTTACATAAATAAAAGTATATAGATCTAATAACAGCTAACATTACTGAAAAAAAATGTTTAGAGCCCTGAAGTGTAGAACCCTCTTAAGAGGACAGAGAAACAAAGCTGTTCTGTAAGTTTGACCTACCACATTGAAGCAATATGAGACCATAAAACCCCCAAAATAAATTGCAGCCTCTCTCTTCCAGTCTCTTAAGTGATGATAACTTACCCAGGATAACCCTTTGCATAGAAGTACTTTACCTGTCTTAATAATCTGCATATGCTTTTGGAAATATATAAAGCTTTGATTCTGGTGGAATAAAAACATAAGGCAGTATAGATGCTGATTAAATGAATCCAAAACAAGGATCATATAAATCTTATGTAGCATTAGTATAATAAATCAAGCTCTGTGCTCAAATACCCAGTGAAAGCATCAGGTATAACAGTTTGTGGCAGTCTGTGTACAGTTCCCAAAATATCAGCTAATCATGGACAGATAAATGTCGTAACTCTGAAAACAGTTTTATGCAGAAAGACTGTATTTTCCAATGTTGATCCTAGCTATAAGACTATGCAAGAAAAGACTTGGAGAAAAATAAAGCAGATTTCCTAAAGTGATGATAAAATGTAGCAGACGGTAATCATATTACTGTGAAATTGCCTTCTGAATAATTTCATCCCCATATAAGTCACATCAGATTACCAGCTCCATTATGAAAATTATATTAACAAAGCTTTTCAACTCTAAAAATACGGTGAATGGAAAATTATTTGATTATTATAACTGTAAGCAGTTCTAAGCCCCCAAGCCCAAGTTCATAAAAGGAATAATCAAAGCATTGAAGGTGTTACAGCCAAATGCTATGTCTGGAAGTGAAAAATAAAGTGAACTAGTATGCTAAAACATATCACTGCAGGAATGGTGACTAAATGTAAACAACCTGATTTAATATTATGATCTCTACAGTTCAGTGTTATCTCAAGTTAAGATTTGAAACAACCGGGTTGTATATAAAGTAACTACATCAAAAAAAAAAAGAAAAGCCTAGTGTTTCTGCATCCATTTATAGAAAACTTGCAGATAACATCACTGGAGAGTAATAAAATACCAAGACATCAGATGTATTGCTGTCACACATGACATTCAGAATCTCTTACGATTCATACAGTGTAATTCAACAAAGATGAAAACAACTGTAAGCAGGAAAAATATCACTTGCAGTTGACCACAAGTTCATGTACATGAAATGAACAATGTTTACATTATAAACTGTAAAAACATTAAAATATAGCCATTGATAAGTGACTTCTGCGTACGTGTTCATTTCACAGCAGTCGTTTACTCATGGTACAATGTAACAAGTCCTCAGAAGATTAAAGCAGAACATCAAATTTAAGCATGCAAGACTAATGTAATAGAGTTCAGAGGTAAAAGAATGCCATTATACAATGACCCCCCATTAATATTCAAAAACGTGCACACTGATTGGTCAGCGTGCACGTTGTAAATCCGAGTTATAGTAATGGAAAAAGGTCCGGTCGCCCAGACTTTTTCCATTACTATAACTCTTACAGCAACACTGTCTCGCTATGTTAAACAAGTTTAACATAGCGAGACAGCTTTAAAAAAAGCAATGGAGATTCTCCGTTGCTTTTTTTAAAGCTGTCTCGCTATGTTAACCCATTTAACATAGCAAAACAGTTTGTAAAAAGCAAAGGAGATCTTGCTTATCTCCATTGCTTTTTTCATAACTGTCTCGCTATTTTAAATGGCTTTAACATAGCGAGACAGCTTTAAAATAAGCAACGGAGATTCTCCGTTGCTTTTTTTAAAGCTGTCTCACTATGTTAAACCCATTTAACATAGCAAAACAATTTGTAAAAAGCAAAGGAGATCTTGCTTTCTCCGTTGCTTTTGCCCACAGCTCTGATGTACTGCATAGGCATACACATGCACAGTACATCAGAACTGCCATAGAATACCAGACAGCTGTGGAAAGGCAGCAAGGAGGCATTATACAATGCCATTATTTAAGAAAAGTAATTATTTTTTTTCTTAAATAATGTCATTGTATAATAGCAATAACCCACTTCTGGGTTTGGGTAATGCTGGATTTACCCACAGTTGGCTTTGTTTGGCCACTTGGGCTTCGCCCTCGTGACCAAACCATGCCAACCGTGGGTAAATCCAGCATTACCCACACCCAGGTGTGGTTTATTGCTATAATATAACCTAGTTAAATCCAGGTAAAACAGCAGCCAGCTGGACTAGTCATTGATCATAATACTAGCTTCACTAACTTAGTAAGTATGGATATTACCTCATGCCTCCCCTGAAAAGGGGACACTAACCTTGTGAGGGTTAACCTGGTCAACAAAGAGTAAATAAATAAATAAATAAATAATAAATACAAAATTTGATAACCTAGATACAAAAAAAATATATAACTACAGTGCACTGTACTTCTCTGTAATTTTGACAATGTTCTTGCCCTTAACGTATTTATTGTATGTGTTCTGTCTTCTCCAGTTTTATTTGCTAATATATGATTTCTTTAGCTGCCTAAAATATCTAACTATCTTGGGGTTTTTGTATGTCATTTAGAGCATGCATTGTAATTTATGTTTAGTGTTAGGGCTTCTAAATAAATAAAGCACTTGTTTTGAATGAGGTCACTGGAGGGAACATTTCCCTTTCTCGAAAGTGCAGTGACCTTTTGAATTTATTATATCAAGTAATTTTGAGCATGGTTAAAAGAATAAAAACCCTCTGTACATAAATCTGACGGGGTTTACTTCCCTTCTGAATATGGAATTAACATCAAACATCATATTTCTTTTTACTTTTTATAGAATTCAAACTCCAGTACAAGTTATGAACTTTGAACTTAACCATCAAAACATTTCTACCTGCTTCACCTCCAGGCCTTCTTGAAGTCTGATGGAGTGAAGAGTGTTCCTTCTGAGCCTGATTTTACTGCCTTTTGTACCCACAAGCATTTCTGAATTATCATTTTCTGCTCTGCCACCTGCTGTTGCATTGTTTGCATTCTTTCTATCATCTCTCATGCTGCAGACTTTTGTATCTTACCATAATTTATACTTTCCTTGTAGTGTTCTCATGTCTTTGCATGCCATGGCCAGTTTCTCCAACATTATCAAGTATGATTTTAACATCAACAAAATATATGCAATGCTCTTCTTTTTTTATTAATTTGCAGAATTTTCTGTTTCGTTTTTACACATCATTTTGAAAGGAGGTGTGTTTGCCATTCTCCATTACGGTACCTAGCAGATCTCAGTCTCACAGTTACAATAAGATTTCAAGCTACTGCCTGGTCAGTATGCCTCTCAGATTGAAAATCCAGCCTGTACTAGAATTACTTTAATCCAGTGGTGCACAGCCGCCGGCCCGGGGGCCAAATCCGGCCTGCCACACAATGCCATCCAGCCCCCAGACAGTAACCAAAAATTAAAAAAAAAAGTGAAAAAATGCTATGCCTTACTCCAGTCATGCAAACTTTCTAGCACATGCTTACTTACCTTTATAACTGCAGTTGCATTATACCTCTAAGTTTAGCTGCGGAAGTAACTATTTTTGTTTATAACTTGTAGTCTGTAAACAGTAGTAACTTTTTGCAAGAGTTTGTAATAAGTCATGGCTGCAAGCCAGAATAAAGTTAAATGCAAAGTTGATGTAGAAAACAGGCAATGTCATGACTGCTGTCTTAAGTACAAATGCCAGTCACCTGTACCTATTGTTAATTCATAACGACTTAGTATGTTTTGAGGTGGCCCGCACATGCATTAAGAATTTGTGTAGTGGCCCTCCCCACAAAAAGGTTGTGCACCACTGCTTTAATCCTTCAAAGAGTGAATTCTGCCCAGTAACAGTGCAATTAACTTTTGCTGATTTAGAGTTTGCTGTGTAGGGAGCTTTAAACACAGCACAGCTTTCACCCCTATATTAAAGCTTGTTTTACTGCCTTGCTTAGGTATACAAAATGATCCTTGAAGATTGTGTGATCTTTCTATATACTGCTTTCTAAAGTAGTCTGTCATCTACTCTCTAGTCATCTATGTCTATTATGGTCTGCAAGTCAGGGTCATTTTAACAGATTTGATAATGCTGTAACATAGTTGTCATCTATCCATGTCTAATTTCTACCCTATTAGATTATTTATCCTATCATGAACTACTATATGTGTCTTACCCTTCTGCAATCTGTTTCCTTCCACAAGACCCAACAAACTTTTTAAGTTCAGTCTTAGCAGAGTGTCCCCAATACTAAATTGTTAGGCCTCTTTTTTTCTACTACAGCATAAAATTCTGTTAACAGAGTCAAATGACCAGAATGTCTGCCCTGCTCTCTTACTTTGTTCCACTTCTTCATCTCCTATATTTTTTTTGCATCTTAATATGTAGTGAGCCTTTTAATACTGACATGTTTTTCTCTTTTTATTTCTTTCTTTCCATTTCAGAATAATTATTTCCCACGTTTGACATTGCCCATTCCACTGACCCCTTTCTCCTCCTCCTTACCTTTTTTCTTCTGAGTTCCCTGTTCCTTTCTCTTATGTCTGCTTTATCCACTTCTGTATTTTGTGCCCCCTTTTTACCCCTACTGCCCCCATGTCTCACAACTGTCTGATAGTACTATCATTTGTCTCCTGCAGTTCTTACACCACTGTCATTTCTCTCTCTCTCTCTCTCTCTCTCTCTCTCTCTCTCTCTCTCTCTCTCTCTCTCTAATGTCATTCTACTTTAATTACATTTACATGCTCATTATGTCACTCTTCTTTCCTGTTGATCTCCCACTTATGATCTGCTACTGCTGCCATCACGAGCCATTCAACTTTTATCACATCTTGTCAAGCCTTGTCCTGGAACTATTCATCTCAACAACATAATTTATTCTTTCAGTAGAATCAACCTTTCTCCCAGCTTGGACCCCTTCTTCTCTCCTTCCTTCCCTTTTCAATGTTCCCAGATTAACATACAAGGCCCCTATCCCCTGAATTTAATTGTAAACTATAGTAGTCATAGCTTTATTATATAAACTTAATATTAATTTCTAGCCCTTTAGTAACAGATGCTGTGCAGGAGAATGCGGAGATCTACAGAAGCAGTGCACATTGCAGTCAAAAATGGGGGCTAGGAAAGTGGATTGCAAGCATACCTCGTACTTGGTCTCTGAAGACACAATGTTTACTAGAACTTTTTTTAGATAGGATATTTTAAAAACTATGGATCTAAACCCATTTGTAGTGATTATGCATAATGACAGTGGCAGCTCCCAAATGCTTTATCCCATGCATCCCATGCATATGCCCCCTTTATTTATGGTATGATCCCAGTTATTCTCACTGGGGTAATATATAAATTAAATATCATCCATGGGATGGGTAAAGCTAAATTAACACCTAGTGGGGTAGGTTAACTCAAGCATGAAAATGGAAAGTGGCTAGGCTTAAAATGACCCAGAAGGATAGCTAGCCTAGTACTTATCTATAAACATATATGTCTCATTAACGAATTGCAAACCTTTGTTTGAAGTTTTGTGTAAACTGTGTGAGTCAGCTAAAGGTAATGTAGTGTACATATGAGTATGGCCTGTCACGATACTGTGAGTCCATTGCTGGAAGTGAATTTGCAGAATAGTATGTTGTGTCTCCACTGTATATGTGCCTGCTCTTTGGAGAGACATGAGAATAATCTGGATGTGGATATAAAATGTAGCACAGGGGAAGGCACAAGACATTGCAAAAGAACACATAGAATTATATAGAAGCCATTGCTGCACAACTCTGTCACCCTCACATTTGTATGTTAAACCATGGGTGCTGCAGTGTTGGACAAGAATCCTGCAATGGACAATAGATGACAGCTGACACATAACGTGCCTGTATTGTATTCTACAAAGCTAGTAAAAGTGTGAGGTGTGTCCAGATGCGGCTATATGTCTAAAAAGTCAGGTCTGTGGTAGAGGAAGACTCATTATGGCAACAGCTGGTGGGCTGTGTGTGATGCTGTCTGTGTAATGTGACATACAACATGGAGTGAAGATGTGTATGCTGCATGCTGGACAGACAGGAGATATGTTGCTTCTCTATACAACAGGGATATAATAGGGGAAAGCAAGTCTGAACAGAAACATCTCTGTGACTGACCATGATATTTGGTGCATCATCTCCAAATTACATTTAGAAGGAGGGGGCATTGTGGCAATGCAAAAGGATAGTTGGCTAGTTGCAGAACAAAGATCTGTACAGGAACCCTAAACTGGTATGAAGGAATACATGGGCTGCTCACAGTATGTCTGGAGCATCCCAAATAGTCCAATTAAGATGTTTGCAATGGATAAATAATCTTCCATGGTACATGCATACTGTGAGAATACCTGGTGTGGCATCATGCACATGAATGCATGCACCGAATCATACAAATGTTGCCTTCTGAAATACTTTTAGCAGTGTGAAGGATTTATTGCAGAAAAGTAGTCATGTGAGCAGAATCACATATTACACCAACAAACTGATGCGCATAGTGACCATAGATTGTAGTTAGTTTCCATGGAAGGTTATCCCCTGAGAAGGGCCCCCAGCCACTGGAGGTATCATCTTAGATAAGTACTACTGAATAGATCAAAAGGCAGGTTTGACTGTGCCACATGCACTACTATTAAGAAAAGGCCAGGAAGTGAAAACAAGCTGAACAGTATCATCATATATTATTACACCCACCATTATGTCTAGGTCTACAGTTAACATGCTAAAGTATCTGTATGGTATGTGGATATCTGCTACGCACATGCAGATATGTAACATTTAAAATACATGCATGTACAGTGTGTACATGGAGTATTAATGAGTGTAGGTGATCTGAGTCTGCCTCTTGAAAATTCTATGATGTATACATTAACTGAACATCACTATCACATGACATTAATTTCCAGTTTCCACATCCGCCCTTGCTCATGCAATACCTTGTACCTGATGCCCCCATACATATTCAATATTCACTAGCTTGGATGCACAAGGCTCCTCTACAAATGTATGTGTGTAACACTCTGTCTGTGTACCTATATCCATACTGAGGCATGGTGGATAATGAATGGGCTTTTTCAAGAGCATGGATAGAGATCATGTACATGTAGCATTTTGGTACACCTATAATTTTATGTAATATGATGCCATCTGTTCTTCTCAATGCACAACACCAAGGCTAAACAGCAGTTCCCCAAGTGGCTAGGTTACCATACCATGTAACATGTTTGTTAGGAAGAGCTGCCTACTCTTGGACACCCCATCCTGCTCATAGTGTTTTGCAAAAGTATACAGTCATTATCATTCCACACATGCAAACATGTCACCAGAAGAACAGTATGCACATTCTGTGAGCCAGCCACAGAATGACCTTGACCCACATCGCCCATGTGGCAGGTAAAAGCACTTTGTGCCACATAACATGCAGGGCACAGTAAGGCAAGACATAACTCTGACATCTGAAATATATATATATATATATATATATATATATATATATATATATATATATATATATGTATATATATTCACAGCACATCCTTTGCCTGAGGACATACATATTCTGGATTGGTGTTCCATGATAATGGCCTGCATTCTAAGGCAGAGCAAACTATGGTGATAAACACATTGAGAATGGAGAGGCACATGATACTGACCACTGGGGTGCTGTATGAAATGACAAGCAAAGCTCTGGCACAACTGCTAACAAAAGATTCTGTGTTGGCCTATCATGTGGCACCTTGCATTCAGTATCAGCACTTCAGTGATTCATCTGTGACCACAGATGATTTACTGGCATTTCATAAACAAATGCTGGTACTGTACTCCCATAGCATGAACACTTGCCAACCGTGCCCTAGGACAGCTTCAGAAGCAAGAAAAAATAATAACAAGGTATTTGCCTAAAGTGCAAAAACTCTTTTATTTTGAAACTGTAGCAAGCTGCTTGCTATAGATGTAATGTTCTGTGACATTTCCGTCATTAAAACTGTGAAAGTAAGAGGAGCCGTGTCTGTTTACTCCACTGGTACTTTTTTTTTTTTGTTTGGTCGTGATTTTTTCGAGTGCTAGCCTCCATTGTCTTTTTCTTACTATAGATGTAACAAGCACATTACAACAGACTGAGCATTTCAGCATTTTAGCCATGACATACCTCTCATCTGTCCTTTTATTAGCAAAATGTCCCTAAATTTGCCTCATATTTTTCCCTTCATAGAATTTTCAGTTTTATGGTAATCTACTGAGCAGTACAGTCAGTCAATAATGACAGAGTTTTATTCTTTGTATTGTTCAGAAAATGCATATTGATGTAAGACCTGTTAATCTATTAACCTTTTAAGTGACTTAGAGTAATATTTTAAAAAACTTGCTCCTGGTTTTAAATGTTTGTCCCACCATTATCTTTGGCTTTGTCCAGAATTCTTGACAAAGCAGTTGAGATGTAGGCTGCAAATGCAGTACTGATATTCATAAATAAATGCTGTATCTGTACTCGCACTTTCAGCACCTGATTGATCGTGGCTCCTGACAGCTTGCACCTAGGGCAGC
Organism: Protopterus annectens; assembly: GCF_019279795.1. NCBI lineage: Eukaryota > Metazoa > Chordata > Ceratodontiformes > Protopteridae > Protopterus > Protopterus annectens. Next base: position 1,556,351,767 of record NC_056735.1, read on the forward strand.
TGAACCCTTTTCACTACCAAAATTATGACTCTGGATAAACCCATCTTGAGAATGTGTATGCCTGTGGCACAGCTTTTGGCAGCTATGCTGTATGATGATGTGAACTGTGTTGTTGTGTTGTTCACCATGATGGCAATGGACAGGTATGAAATATTTACAAACTCTAGTAATCTGTATAGGTGTTCTACAGTAGGTGTGGCCAGGACTCTATCTGCTGTCTGGAATACATTTGTATCTACAGCACTAGCATTCAGTGAGATGCAACCGTGACCATGCACATAGTGATCACACTATGGGCTATGCTGATATAAATGGATAGAGTCTAACAGTGGTAATGATACACTTCAGTTGTAACCACATAAACTTTCTTATCTAGTTTCTTAGTACACTTATGTGTGGGGCAGGTATGTACAGCACATCCAGCCTCTACTTACAAAGCAAGAGGAAACTGGTTACACCAAAACCTACCATACCAAAAATTCCATGGAGATTAATGTTGTCTGCATTGATCAAAGCTTATACGGGTGTGAGGGCCTTTGCTGTCCTTCACATCGATAGGAATTATGGATAATATATCTGATCCAGTGGAAAAGATAAGTATTGAATGATACTAACAAACAAGCACTGGCCTATATTTTTGATGAGGTATCATGTTGTTTATGTCAGCTGACTGCAAGTGAGATATAGAAGGGAATCTGTTAGACTATGGGTATTGTGGGGCATAGCTATTTGTACTACATGATTGCTAGCCACAAAGAAAGGCAGTGGAAATGGCAAGTCCCAACTACCCTAGCAGTTGTACAATATAGCAAGTCTTGAGGGTGTCAGGTGTGGCTCTTCAGCAGGTGATAAATCCAAAATCAAGTGTGAAGCTAAATGTTAATGTCATGGGGTTGGCATGTGGTCTTGAAGGAGCTAAGGCTATGTTGACCCCCTCCTCCAAGCTGTGATGTGTAGAAAGCATTCCCTGCTGTATGGAATCACAACTAGTTGAGGACAGAGCTGTGAGACGTGGCAAAAACAGTATGGGGGGTTAATATCCAAAGACTGACAAAAGCAGTGTGAGCCAGTGTAAAGTAATGTGGGCTGCATTCCCTAGTGCTTTTAAAGGATGAACTGGATCATCATTTTTCCTATGCTACTAACCATGCAAAACAAATGCTGTAGTATGGTTCAGAATATACACTATGTAATTCAAGCCACTGTTTGCTTAAAGAAGATTGGTAGGGGAACACAAAGACAGTATATACATGGGTGGAAGACCCTTCTGGTGGGCCCTATCTGAGTTCACTAGTTATCATCTCCTGCTACAAAGGCCTGCAAAGGTCTGCCATGCCATTGCCATCATCTTTCCTTCCTTCTTCTAAAACAGAGCTTGAATCTCTTCACAAAAGGTATTGCTGATCATCTGCTACATCTCCCCCCTGAAGTCATTTGCATCCTTCCAGGTGACTAACTGGGCATGAATTAGCACTACCATCAACTATTGTGGCAGAAGGATATCATCCACCGCGTTATCTTCATTTTTCTGTTTTTAGCCAGAGTTCTTCAATTTTGCATTCTATTACTTGATTGTCATTCCTCAGGCACAGCACTTTAAACTCAGACATGTTAAAGTGAATCTGTCACCTTTTAGACAGGAATCCAGTCTCCTTAGATCCCTAGTCAACATTTGTACCTCATCTGCTGCAACTCCTAACCTGGCCTAATGAGACTGAACCAGTGTTTTTTACCCTAATTGAGATCAAAATTGAATACTAAACTATGGAGGCTCCAGGACCAGCCCTTACTGGGCACTCCTTTTCACTGTCTTACACAACAGAAACATTTTGATCACCCTTATTTTTCTGTACTGTCCTGCCACATCTCTACCCACTGATATAGTTTGAACCCCTACTACCACTCTTATCTTTCCAAGGACCCTAAGGTGCAGGACCAAATTAAAGGCGTTGCTGAAATCTTGATAAATTGAATCGACAGGGTTATCCCTGTTGACAGGTCTGGTAAGCTAGTCATAGGACCAGTTCCATTTAAAAAAACAAGATTCCTTGCAGCGAACCCATGCTGAATTTTGCTAAGTAGTCCATTTTGCCCGAGGGATTTTCTAAGCCTTGGCTTCAATAGCACTGTCATTGCTTGCCAACTACTGAGGTTAGCTTCACTAGCCTGCAATTTTCTGAGTTCTGACATGGTCTGTCTTTATAGATGAGCACAATAGCTGCCTGCATTTCATCCTCAGGAACACCTACCTCCCTAAGGCCAGTTTTATCGGGGATTTTATCAAAACCCTAACCACTCTTTTAGGGAATGTTTGGAAGGATCCCATCTGGTCTCTGTACAGTATCATCCCCAGATTCTCCAGTATCCTTTCCTCCTCTCCTAGCGCTATCTCCTTATTTGCCCATCCATGCCTTCACTCTCTTTTATCTTCAGAGGCTGATACACATCTCAATGCTTCAGTAATGAACAGAAATAAAATATTTATTGTAAATATTTGTCTGATCCTCGGCCTCATTATGTATTTGTTCTTCTCGGGCGAGTGCAGCAATTTCCTTCCTCCACCGTCTTCCTATTTACTAAGTCCCTGGATAAGGCTTTCGTCTTTTTCTTAATGTCTGCTGCTAACCTTCACCATTTTGCCCTTTGCCTTTTTACACATTTCACTGTCCTTTGACTGGCTTCCATATAAAATTCTCAGTGATCCTCTTCCCTACTTTTTAGACTGTCTACCTCTTTCCTGGTTGCTGTTCTCATCTCCTTATTGAACCAGACTGGATTTCATTATATTTTTTCTTCTATATCCCCCAAGAATGCCTTCTTTTTTATGATTTGCAGTAGTTCTTTTACTTCTTTTACAGTCTGTAACATTTCCAATTCTATTAATTCTCCTACTTTCTGTCATGGTAACTTTTGCTATAATCCTGAATACTACCTGTTATGCTAATGGCTCCTGTCCCATAGCTAGGGAGACTCAAGTTGCTTTATGGATGCTGTTAGCCAGTGGAGCTATGAATTCATTTTCCCTCCCCTGATCTCCCCACTGAGAATAAGATCAAGGATTGGCCCTTTTCTGTTGCCAGTCAATGCTTTTTCACAAATCATTTCACATCAAATGAGCTTGCTTTGGCAGTCCATTACTTTAAATCATAAAAAAAGGATTATAATGCAATTGTGTAAAATAAAAAAAAAATGTTGATGCAGTATTTAGTGAAATGTTGCCATCTCCAATATTGTAAGATTGCTACTTTAGTAAGGATACATTCTTTAATAATTGGCTAAAGATTGGTTTAAGTTATAAGAACTCTAAATTATAGAACATCAATTTGTTTTCGGTGAATGGACTATAATCAAGTCATTGCAGGAATCACCTTGAGAGTGAAAAACTTAATTTTGAAGTCAATATTTTTTAAAAGTTGTAAATGAACTTCAGAAATCTCAATTAGACACCTGAAATTAATAACATTTCAAGGGTGTATTCTTGTAATGGAAGGAGTGTGGTCAAAAAATTTAAAGAAATTAAAGCCATATTGTCCATAAATAACATCCAGTTCATTATAATGACTGAATGTTGTGGTACCTCACCTTCATTTTTAAGGATACGACAAGCCTGAATGTTTTTGTCAGACTACATCTGGTGGGGGCATAATAATGCTAACACATAATGAGCTGAAAACTTGGTTTCATACAGTAAATACAGTGAATGAAATATTAAGAGTCTAGAAGAAATTCCTCCACATAATCGTACACCTGACTGTGCAAGAAGCCTGAAGTTAAATTCTGAGCACAGTATAAGCTTTCTTCAGCCCTAGACAGTCAATTTATACTCCTCAAGAGTTTTCAATTACCTGACATTGATAACCAAAATATGTATTCTATTACAATCTTAGAACAGGAGTTTATTGTTATACATAATCTGAGAGGATATATACAATGGATAATAGAAACATCTGGATAAAATACTATACTGGGTCTTGTCTACACTGAAAACACGATATCAGGTTGTTCTGTAATTTCAGGTTTAGTTGAGCCAGACCAGTTAGGTACATCTGACCATACTGAAATGTTGATATAACAACTAGTTTTACAAACATGAAGACAACTATGATCCATAAACATAATAAATAAGTGATTAGAGAATTAATAAATTATCTTACTGTAATACAGTGACAGAACTTATAGATGCAGGATTCAGATACTAAAGACTGAGACAGCTTGTTCTCTGTCTGTGTCTACTATACACAACCTGATTCAGACTGGACGTCAAGTACTACATGTAGTTCTGGAGACAGTATATAAGCAAAGACACATGAGGCTGTTAGAAATTCAAGGAAAGCCACTAGAAAGATCCATGGAATGGGGGTGAAATGGAAGTAACCAGATATTAGTAACCAGATCTGAAAGTATTTACTTCAGATAAGAGTAAAAAAGAAAGGGCGTGATATCAGAGTACACGATCTTATTAGGAAGATATCAATGGGTTATCCTCAAAAGGATGAATTGGGGGAAGGGTACAGGCAACAGGTTGTAGGGACTAATCATTGTCTGAACATATGAAAGTAATTCTTCATAGAGAGGGTTGTAAACCAGTGGCATGGACAACCAGAAAGGATGATAACGACAACATTGGCAGAGTTGTTTATGAGGGTACTGGACAGGTAGATGAAAGGTAAAGCAGACTCAGAGGAGCTAAAGTATAACATGCACTTAAAGTGAAGTTCAAATAGGTTTATTTTCTCTTTCTTCCGTTGGGTTAATATTGAATAAAGTGAATGTATAAAAAAAAGTTTAAAAAGTTGGAAAAACTTTGCAAAACTGAAAGAAAGATCTAAAATATTTGAATGTATCTTTAATGCAAAATGAAGCATAATGAAGACCAAAAGAGCAGTACATAGGTAGGGATGAAAAGTATTAACATCCGCATAGCAGAAAAGAGGGACAATGACATATCTAGACACAAACAAAACATCCTTTATTTATAAGCTGTACAATATAGAAAGGCTTTCTTACAACAATGGACACATTTGGGTCAAAAGTTAGGTCACTGTCCACACAAGTTCCCAAATCCAGAATAACTAGGTCAACTCTTAAGGGAGTGTTATAAATGTGTAGTTCTCTGGGGTAGATGAATTCCCAAAGGATACCCTAATGCACTTCTTGGCATTTAGTTTCAGACCATGATTTTGACAGCAGTTATTTATTTGAGACAAACCTTCCTGTAGGAGGGCTAAGTCATTTGGGGATTCAATGGCTGCTCATAGCTTGCAGACATCTACAAACATAGTCAGCCAGAGACCTTTGGTATTGGCTTTCACTTCAGAAAAGTAGGTGCCAAACAGAAGAGGTTCCAGTACAGAACAATGGGGGACTCCACTGGTGACTGGCCTCCTTGTAGAGGTAATTTGCCCTATTTTGATTATCTGTATCCTATCTGTGAGCCAGATAGCAATATATTGGGTTACATAGGGGTTTTTCCCAGTTTATTTAGCATTTCTGCCGTGTTTGAGTGGGGAATTGTGTCAAATGCTTTGGCCAGGTTGAGGTATGCACTTTGCAGCTTTTTGCCTTCATCCATTGCTTTGGTGATTTTTTCAAAAATCTACCAGGTTAAGTAAGCATGACCTGCCCTTGACAAATTCAAACTGAGATGGGCCCAGTGTTTGGAGGTTCCCTATGTCATGACTGATGCCATGATAAGACTTAGGTGGCTTTGCATATGCAGCTGGTCAGATTTATGGGAGTGTAATTGTCTGGGTCTGTGGAAGGTCCTCCCTTAGCAAGGGAATGGCTGTAGCTGGTCTCCATTCATTTGGTACAAAACCTGTATAGAGGATGAGATTGAACAGTGTTGTTAGGGGTGTGGTTAAATCATACTTCATACTATTTAAGATTCATCTAGGAATGTTGTCAGGACCCTTTGATGCAGTATTTTTAGCTAGCTTTTGATAGCACTTTTAGGACTTGGCCATGTGTGATAGCTGGAGGTGAGCCAGTTTCAGGTATATAGGGGAACAGACTGAGGGGAGAGAGAGGTTAAGGTAGAGGTAAAGTTATCAGCCAGTAGGTTCACAATATCTTCAGCCTTAGTGTAGCAACATTGTTCACAATCCGCTCAGTGCATTGTTGCATTGTGCCTTTGAGATTATGAATGTAGCCAAAAAAATGCATTGTGATTGTCTTTGACTTGAGTAGCTATTTTAGCCTCAAATTGGCTTTGGTGAATTTTATTAAGCTCCTGAGTTTGTTTGTTTGATTCAGTGACAAGGGCTCTAACATTCTGACAGTTACTCTTACTTTTGGTTAAAATTATTTTCCTTTTATTATAAAACTCTTCTTAGCCCTCATTAGACTACTCTTTGAATATAATGCCCCCTTTGGCATGGATCTGTCCAGACACATGCAACAACTGGATCACCCACAGAAATACATTGCTAAAAGGATACAAGGCCTAAACAACACATCCTACATGGACTGACTCAAAGCCCTGTCACTATACATGGTATCCTACACACTGCTAAGAGGTGACCTGTGTCTGACATACACAGCCTCCACTGACCCATTACTGATGGATTTACTGCACATCAGCAAGTCAAATGGCATCAGAGATAGTCAGTCTAGGGATCTAAACCTTTTCTGCAACATCAACAGAACAGTTTAGAGGTTTAGGTATATTTGGCAGGGGACAGGGCAGCTGTGGAGCAGACTCCTTCCATGGCCATGTCAAGTGCAACTTAAATCTATGGATGGGAAGCAGAACATTTACCCCTGGACTGTGCCCTGTACCACTAATGGACAGAGGCAGCTCCTAAATGCTTTATCCCATACATGGGTCCCTTCAAATTATCTATGGTATGATCTCAGTTGTTCTTATTAGTTGTAATATATAATTATCTACCATGAGATGGGTAAGGCTAATCTATAACCAAATGGGATAAGTTATTTTGAGCACAAAAAGAGAAAATGGCTTGGCTTGAAATAGCCTGCATAGGCAGCTGGCCTAGTACTTACCTATGAACCTATAAGTGTTTTAGTGTGTTTATATTTCATGGATTAAACGTAACCCATCAGTAAAATTAATGAAGGATGGAAGAATACTAAGATGGATAGAAAGAAACACCAGAATGCATATATACCATTAGAAATCAAGAGCCTATTTTTGCCTCTTTGTGGACAATCAAGCAATACTATATGAAGTTCTTGAAACATTCTCATACATCAGATCTTGGAAATTCACAGGAATGTAACAAAAACAGTACCTGACCTACATCAAAAGCTTATACAATTCCAACGTTTATAGCATTAAGTAAAACAGGCAAAGGAAGAACATATGATACAAGTACTGATATTTCAAAAGGACCAAGTGTGCGAATAAAATACGTAAGAGAACAATACCTTATGATGTGAGAATACTGCATACCTGAGGGATATAAAGAAGTACTGTTTTACAGAAAGAGCAATAATTAGTTTGAGCAGCATACTTGAAAAGGTAGTCATGTCAAAAGAATAATCAAATTCAAGAAAGAATTAAAAGACATAAAGCTGCCCTTAAAAGGACTTTATGGAGTGGATGATGGGAAAGGCCAGCAGCTTATGTGATAAACAATGAGCAGAGTAGATGAGTTGTTTAGGTTATATTTCCCTTTTAGATCTCTGTTTAAAAATGTAAGTACTGTAAATGCACTCAAGTCTGTGTACATTTACTGTGATCTCTCTGACACTGTTATGGAACAGAAAAATCATACTATATATGTATTATGTATTCTGACACATCATTTCTCCTTTGCTATGAATTTCTGCAGTCATAGATTTGTTTTTGTAATATTTACATGAACCTAGTTCTAGATTAAATAGCTGGGTGTTCCAAATTTATTGCAGCCAGTTAAGTAGCATCAGATCAGTTTAAGTGCAGATATTTAGAATTAACATAGAAATACATTGACAGCTACTGTGGTGCCATTTATTAATAATGCAAAATGGATGTGTGGCAATGAAATCGAAGCTAGCTTTTACCATCCATGTCTGTTATGGTTAGGAATTTGCACTTTCACTACTTTGCTAGTCATCCCCGACAGACGCAAAAAAATGGTTTGCACAACTATTTGTCATTGTTTGAATGTACCTTTTTTGTGACACTCAGTCTCATACTTGTGGACTTATGAGCTACAAAAAGTGAGCAGAATAATTAAACCCCAGTAATATGCATCTTAATATTTAATGTATTAGGAAGTAGGACTGAAAAATACATGTAGGCTAGATATAATTCAAATATATCTATTTTGTGCTGTGAATTTTTTATTCAGTTCAACAGTGCATACTCCATGCAAAGTAAAATGACTATACAAAACAAATACAGTTTTTTTGCAGCTTCCCTTTTTTGTTTTCTTTAGTAAAAATAAATAAAAACAGATAATGAAAACAGTGATTGAATTATAGGGTGATAAAGTGATTCATTGGTGCACTAAAGATCATACCTTGTATCCACTGTTCAAAATGTGTTTTACAAAGTATTGTCATTTAAAATACAGCAGATTTGGAACTATGAGAGCTGTTATATTTATTTTATTTATAGTTTGTTGATTGTGTTAGTTCAGTTAGGCTAGCGACCTGTTCTATACTGCCTAGGTGAAACTTAGCCAGGGCATATGGGAATTTCTCCCATTCTTTTCACTAAGTACTATGGAATCTCATCCACCTGAGCTACCACCAAAGCAAGCAGATGGAAGCTTGGTTTAATGTCTTATCTGAAGGACAGTATATGCAGAAGTGTAACAGCCCCTAATGTTAGACTGCAGTGTCAGTAATGGAAACTGAATCCAGTAATTTTAGGTAGGAAGAGACTTCACAGTCAGGCAATCTTCCAGCACCCCATGTAAGCATGTTACCTGTTGATCTATTGACACTGTATGGGAAATTTGGTTTTACATTTCACACACAACATGCCATCCTCCACTTTGACAAGAAATGTGATTTAAAGACAGCTGCAGCACCATATTTCTCAACAATAATTAATTAACTTTTTAGTAAGTACTCTATACAGTTCAGAGATATGGAAAAGCTGAATATCTGTCTTGGCAAGCTGTGGTTGTAGAACAGCGAACCAGTACAGGAGAACTGTATGATGGATACATGCAAATGTGGACAGATACTCTCTCTCTCACACACACACACACACACACACACACACACACACACACACACACACACACACACACACACATATATACACACACACATATGCAATTCAGGACTGCAATTTTATCTATTGGCATGTCTTTAGATATGGAGACTCCAGTTAGAACACAAGTGGACACTGGTGTTACATGCTAATTCTGAACATAAGACACTCCACCTAGAACTGGACTGGAGAACCAAGAGAAGTGAGACAACACTGACTAATACTTAGGGAAAAGCAAAATTGACGTGCATTGTACAAGTCACTTTCCATGTTTTGTATTCTCATGCTGCACAGTAATGTAGAAGTGCTGTATTATGGGAATGAAGCACTGAATTAATAGGAACATATGGAAACACCTCAGTTTGTTTTATAACTTCCCCTGCCACTGGGCAGGCTACTGCCACAGCCCAATGCCAGATACACCAGCAACTCCTTTCCAGGTCCCCCTGATGCAGTCTTTTATTTGGTGGGCTTTATCTCTGCTTGGAAAGTTGACATTAATTGTACCTCATCTGCAGCCCTGTGGAGTGAGGAATCTATTGAGGAGAGGATCCTAGAATCCACCAAAGGTGGCACAGGCATCAGAGTTCTCAAAATCCTCCCCATGGGTTAGTAGACTTGGCCGTTATATATTTCATCTTATTTCCATCAGCCAATCCATTAGTGGCCTGAATCCTTTCCAAACCAGGGTTTCCAGCAGTGCAAACAATCCTAACACTGCTGTTCATATGCTATTTGAACTTCATTATGTATTAAATGCTGACTGCATTTACTAAAGCTTGGCCTAGAATGCCATATTAGAACTGTACTGCTATACACCAAGTATACACTGTAAACAGTATTAAGTTATAGAACTCCATCCATTTTGTCTGCTTTGGAAAGGGCCTGAATGGTACAGAGCTTGAAGAACATTGCTTTATAGCAGTATTTAAATACAAGCTGAGTGCTGGGAGTTAGAAAAACAAAAACTGTGAGCTTCATACCAGCTGATCCATATAATACAGCAAATCTTGTGAGATTAATGTTTTACTGTTACATCATCTGTAGAATTTTAACACAGAAGTAGGCTATGGTTTCTTTAGTCTATAGTAGAAAATCAGTTCTAGATGATGTATATATTTATGCAACATATTTTCAATATTTAAGCATAATTTCAGCATTTTAATAGTTAAGTTAACTGCTGTGAAAGAGAAAGTATTGTAAAACCTACCATTAATGTGATGAAAGGGAGAGCTGGAGCTGATGTATGTAATTACTTCAGCCTTTTTCCTCTCATATCATTTAGGCTATATAAATTTAAAGATTGTTGATGATACAAGGACTTGTGTTTGAAATGCTGGTGCTCCATATCATCCATTTTATAAAAAATTGATATCATGCGTACTGAACAAATTAACAGTTGGAAGTGCTGTTGTTTCCAACCCATAAGAAATTCTCCTAGAATCCAGAGAGGCTCACTTGGCATCTGGCAAGCATTTTCCAAAATTTCAAGTCAAAACTCCAAAACACTGAACAAATGTATAGCATTTCAATTGACTTCAACAGGACATTAACTTATTACTGCATTACCATGGTATTTTTTTCAAAAAACTGATAGTAAATATAAAAGAATACATTGAATAGGTAAATATAAGAGAGTACATTGAATTATGTAGATATAAAAGAGTATGTCAAATACGTTAGAGAGGACAAGAATATTGTGCAGAGGATATCACTGCTATAAAACAGACTCCCCAGCTACGTAAAACAAAGTTCATCCCTGTCCATTTTCAAGCATAACTTACATCTATGAATGGGAAACAGAAAATTTACCCTAGGACCGACCCCTGTACTACTAATGGGCAAATGCAGCTCCTAGATGCTTTATCCTTTGCATGGGTCCTCTCAAATTATCTAAGGTATGATCCCAGTTAATCTCATTAGGGGTAATATATAATTATCAACCATGGGATGGGTAAAGACCAATCTATAACCAAACAGAACAGGTTACTTTGAACAGAAAAAGGGAAATTGGCTAGGCTTAAAGTGGCCCACAAGGGCAGCTAGCCTAGTACTTACCAATAATCTATGAATAGAGTATACTAAAACACAAAAATGCAAAACAATATAAAGGAAAATCATAATAAGAACAACAAATATAATTATTTACACAGTTTACAAATATAACGTCTCAGTATTTCCCCAAATACAACTTAACAAATCAATACATTTTATTCTAATGAAAATATTGCACTATAGATATTCTTAGGCTGTAAGAAGTGAGCATAATCAGCAATCTATAAAATATTAAGGTAAAATATTTAAATACTCATTCCATGCTTTGAAAATATGTTATTAATGCACCAAATTTTAGCATTATAGTATTTCAAAATTCAGAATGAAAAAATAAAGTGATATGATAATACCAAATGTGGCATTAAATGAAGACTCATGTCCAGTAAGGACCATACTTAAAAAAATATTTTACCATTGAGTAATTTAATTAGTGCCGTAAGAATGCACCCAAGCCCTGTTACCTCATTGTAGATTAGTACAGCAAATCCTCCCCTAGGTGATACAAAATGGAAGGTGCACTTGGAATGTAGAAGAATTGCAAAGACTGAAGTTAATGGAATGGAGACATATTCCTGTAACTGTGAAGAGACTTGAAAATAGATCAGAAGGGTTACTTGGAACTTCTGAACTGGAGATGCACAGTAGGCGCAGTTGATACTCCACTGAAGAAGGAAAATAACTACAACTCGAAGGAACCATTCTTAGTAGAATACAAGGAGACAAATTGGCTACCTAGTACCATGGTTGGGCACAGGATGGGGCAAATGCCCAGAACAGCAGAAGCAGCCACATGGGGTAAAAATCTAGATACCACAGTCCATGCAGGTCACATAGCTTGGCTGGAAAATACAGGTGGTGTTTCAAAACCCAACAAGCTGGATTTGTGCAAACATTCTTGCAGCTGCTACGACCTGTGCATGGATAAGAAGAGAATAAATTAAACATCTTATTCTATAAATGTCTGAAAATCTTGTGCAAAGCTTAGGGATGTAACTTCACTGGACTCTAAGTCCACTTGGGTGGATCTAGACCTAAAGTGGCATAAATGCCTGCATCTGTGTAGGAGAAATGGAATCCAGAATTACAGGATGTGTTTTGTTAGCAAACATTTGAGCTAGCAAGGGAGGGAGAGAGGTATGCAAAACTCTAAAAATGAATATATGATCAGAAAAAGATAATTTTGGCAAACAGAGAAACAGAATAACATCATTACCTACAAAGAGGAAAGTCTGGAGCCCATATATGAAACGATTTTAGCCTTTTTTTTCTTTCATATCATTCAGCCTATGTAAATGGAAAGGCCATTGAAGATAACATGGTAATAAAGTACTAAGGCATCACTGTTTACACAGATGTTGTAAGAAAGGGAAAGTGTGAAAAGAAGAAAGTATGGGAACCAGTTCATGCAATATAAGGTAAACGCTACCTGAGAAAACAAGACGTAATAACATGACAGAGATAGAAGCATGGTATACACAGAACCATGATGATACATGGCAAATATATTAGGCTATACAATTTCTAAGAGGGAGAAGGGGTGATGAAATAGGAGGAGTTTTTATTGTCCTATAAAGGAAAAGGGATGAAAGCAACAAAATAAAAATATGACCAAAGAGGAGATAAGTTACTGTGGATCACATTAGAGGCTGAATATGATGCTACAATCATGATGGTAGGGAAAGGGGGATCATAAATATGGCAGATGTTAATTTGATCATATTTAATGTAAAGTACAGTTGTGTAAGAACTTAACATAACAGCAGATGTTCTACTGATCACTGTTACAGTTTTCCAAACTGATGGGTAATCTCAACACATAATCGGGACATCCGTCTTTAAGTACCAATGCTAAAACCTTCCATAGAGCCATACATCCAATATATGAAGTAAGCCCATGGGCATAATGGTACATAAGCAAATGTATAAGTGTAAAGCCTCAGACTATCTCCAAGCCTATAAGCCTACAGAGGGCTGAGAAGCAAAAAAAAACTGGTCAGCTAAAAAGGGAGATGCAAAAAGACATTGCTTTCCCTCGGTCTATAAGGAAAAGAAAGGAAGAAACAGAGAAGGGGGAAGGTAGCGTGGAAAAGAATACTGCAACAGTGATTAGTAGGACAGCTACTATTATGGTAAGTTCTTATACAACCAGAGCTGGATCCTGGTCAAATGAAACCCTATGCAGGGTAATGAACTGGGCCACCACCTCTACAATATGCAACCATATCAATATCTCATTACTTGCTATCTCTCATTACTTGCTATCTCTCCCCAGTTACCATAAAACCTGTTCAAACCTGTTAGCATGAAACATTTTTTTTTTTTTAGCTTTTACAATGACCACAGAGATTTTGATTTAATGCAAAACTGTAATTTCAAATACAGCAAAAACGTTGACAGACATTTGCTAAACAAAATAAAACAGTCTCACACTGAAAACAGACTTAACATGAACAACAATAAACTTTTCTTCCCTTGAAACTCATTTATTAGATGGATGGATACAGTAGATTAGGGGTTCCTTTCAGTTGCTCAGTTCTTGATTGCTTTTTGCTGCTTGCTTGATAATTTTTTCCCTTTCTTTCTTCTCACTACATTGTGTAGTGATGTATGTGAGTTCATATTGTAGTAATTTATATTTACTAACAACTAAATTGGAAAAGAAACACTAACCCGTGTCTTGGAAGTGCACCCAGGGCTTCTGCACTGTGTGGTTGTCACTGCCATTGGACAGTAAGGTACCTTGTTTCCCCCACGGGCAGTGTTTTCTCATTTTACTTTGAAAGCCACTGCAATCGTGATTTTTTTCTCTTTTAGATGCAAGCATGAAAATGCACTAGAAACCATTTGTACTAACAATTGAACAGGACAAGTGTCATTGTCTGGAGACTGACTCTAGTGGCAGTCTCAACTGTACTGAATGCAGGAAATCCTAGGCTCGATCCCAAAGAGAAGGGTTAGTATTTCTCTTTCCTGTTCAATTGCTAATACAGTACTAAGTAAATTACGTTTGTATTCTGTACTGCTGTCACTGCCACTGAACCAACAAGTAGTCTCTACACAATTAGGTAATTATAGGTTCATAGGTTCATAGGTTGGTACTAGGTTATCAGCCCTAGGGCCTATACAAGCCTAGCCATAACAATTCCCTGGCTATTTCTTCCCACATTATTTACTTTCCTGGACCCCTGTCTAGCAGGGCGACTGACGTGATCCCTGGGGTGAATTTCCTTTCTCCCATCCAATCGCCAAGGTTCCTCTTGAAGAGGTCCAAAGAGGCACTCTGCTTGACATGTATGGGCAATCTATTCCAGAGTCTGGGGAGTCTCTGGGTCAGGAACCTATTCCTCCAGCATGTTTTGTTTATTGTGATGACAAGGTTTAGATCCCTGGAGCGTGTAGCTCTGAGGGATTGGGATTTCTTTAAGTGTAGCATGTCCAACAGCTCTGGGTTTGACATGGCCTTGTATGTTAAGCAGAGATCGCCTCTGAGTAGACGATATGCGACAGAGTATAGCTGGAGTTTTTTAAGGCAGTCAGCGTAGGGCATCTGCTTTAGGCCTGTGATTCTTTTAGTGAGGTATTTCTGAGGCCTTTCCAGTTGTTGCAGATGTCTTGAGAGGTACATACCAAATGGGGCATTGTATTCTATAATGGGTCTAATGAGGGATGAGTACAGTGGGACAATGACCTCCTTTAGTCTGGATGAAAAGCCCTTCGTGATGAGGTGTGCCACATAGAAGGATTTCCTGACTGTTTTGGCGATGTGGTTATCGAAGGTGAGACCACTGTCCAC
This sequence comes from Protopterus annectens, assembly GCF_019279795.1. NCBI lineage: Eukaryota > Metazoa > Chordata > Ceratodontiformes > Protopteridae > Protopterus > Protopterus annectens. Next base: position 1,556,366,787 of record NC_056735.1, read on the forward strand.
CTGTGTCCCTAAGTCTCTTATCACACTTTCTGTGTTTAGTGTACTGCCACCTATATGGTAATTCATGGATACATGTTTTTTTCCCAAAGGGGATAACAATACATTTCTTGGCATTGAGCTTGAGCGCATGGCTCTGGCACCAAGCATCTGTTTCTGTAAGGCCCTTTTGTAGAGTATCCACATCATTTGGGATTCAATAATGGCTCCCAGTTTGCAGTCATCTGCAAACTTTGTTAGCCAGAGTCCCTTAGTGTTGACCTGTACTTCAGAGAAGTAGATGCCAAACAAGAGTGGCCCCAGGACTGAACCCTGAGGGACTCCACTTGTCACTTGTCTGGAGCTGGATTTGGAGTCGGCTACTTTTACAGTGTGGGTTCTATCAGTAAGCCATTTAGCAAACCCATTGGGTGACATAGGGATTAATGCCCAACTTAGTAAGTTTATCTATGATTCCAGAGTGGGGGATGGTGTCAAAGGTCTTGGCAAGGTCTAGATAGGCTGTGTGGACCACCTTACCCTTGTCCATGGCTCTGGAGACTGATTCAAAGAAGTCAATCAGGTTCAGGAGACAAGATCGGCCCTTCACAAACCCAAACTGGATGGGGTCCAGTGTTTGAAGGTTGCCAATGTCTTTGTTTATAAGTTCCATGATAATACACTCCATGGCCTTGCAGATAAGGCTTGTCAGACTGATGGGACGGTAGTTTCCGGGATCCAAGGTGGATCCCCCTTGTGGATTGGGATAACTGTAGCTCTGCGCCACTCAGTGGGCACGAAACCTGAGGTGAGGCTATGATTAAACATGACACTTAGGTGAGGTGCCAGTTCATATTGTAGTTCATGTAGTACACAGCCCGGGATGTCATCTGGTCCCAAGGATGCTGTATTCTTGGCTTTAGAGGGGGCGTGTTGTACCTGTGTGGCGTATTACTGGAATTTGGCAATCTTCCGGTATTGAGATGGGCCATTTAGGGGTGAGAGGGGTGAAGTTGGCACTGAATCGATCTGCCAGGATATTGGCAATATCCTTCGGATCAGTATATTTAATGCCATTCTGTTTTAGCTCAGAGCAGATCTGAGCATTGCCATTTAGATTCTTGACATAGTTATAGAATGCTTTGTGGTTGTCTTTGGAATCTTTGGCAATTTTATTTTCGTAACTAGCTTTGGAGGATTTTATGAGGCATCTCAGTTTCTTACTGAGGCTAGTAAGGGAGTTTTTTGCATCCTGGGATTTTCCTCTTTTCTGCAAAAGTTTCTTCCTTTGTTGTAAAGTTTGTTTATGGCAGGGGACCACCAGATTGGCTTCCTTTTTTTGGATGAGAGCATTTTGGTTCTATTTGGGATGGCACGATTCATGCATGAGTGGATGTGCTCATACAGTGCCTTAGTGTAGGATTCAGCAGTTGAACTTTCAGTTCCTGCCTGCATGGGTGTCATGTCATTTGTCACTTCCAACTTGAGTAGCATGTAGTTGGCTTTGGAGAAGTTTTTATGGTGGTTTCTTTACTGGGGGTGGGGTGGGATGTGGATGTTAAGAGTGATTAGCTTATGGTCAGATCTGACTAACGAGGGGGTGACCATAGGTATGGAGCATTGATTTCCCATGTTGGTAATGACCAGGTCTAGGATATTGGAGCCCCTGGTGGGACTATGGATTAGTTGATCCAGGGCGTTGGAATTTATGAATTCCAAGAACCGCTATGCTAAAGGTGTTGGGACATGAGTAGTTTTCCCAGTTAATGGCAGGGTAGTTAAAATCACCCAGTATTAGGGTGTTTGGTTCTATCTTAATATTTTCCAGTATGTTTAGAAAGGTATAGAGAGAATCTTGGGGTATGGTGGGGGATCTGTAGCAAGCTACAATTTGGATTGCAGTCTTACCTAGTGTTAGTTGCACTTGGAGAATTTCAGACACATTGTGTTGGCCAACTAGCCTGGTGGTGTGAATATCCTTGGTGAATATTGACACTCCTCCACCTTTAGTGTTTCGGTCCTGGTTTGGTGGCCGAAAAGTGTGGTAAGAGTAGTAGCCTGGTATTGCAGGGGTGCTCTCTGGAGCCTTGAACCAGGTCTCAGTTACTGCACAGATATCGATGTTCTCCATTTTTAGGAGTGCCTTGAGAGAGCGCATTTTGAGGTTTAGACTTCTAGCATTGAGTAGCATTACCTTCAGATTTTGCATGGTTGTACCTGTTACGGTGGTGGTTTTGTCCTTTGAAGTTTGCCTAAAAAGGCACTATAGGGTGGCAAGAGCCTTAGCCAGTAACCTGAATCCCAGGGGCGACAGGTGCAGACCATCTCTGGCAAAGCATCGTGGTCTGTCAATCATGTCATCCCAGGCAGACAGATACTGGATCCCCTTTGAATGACACCATAAGCTTAGCCAATTGTTGAAGTCAATCATTTTATCCTTATATTGTGGTATCATTCTGGGCGAAGGCAGGATGCTACTCAGGGCTAGGGTCATACCTGCCTGGGCCACATGATCCGAGAGCTCTTCCATGTCTCTTTTCATGTAGTTCAGGAGGTACGCCTCAAGTCATTCACTCCAACATGGACAATGACAGAGTCATATTTGTACTTGTTGTGGAGTGACTTGAGTGCATGCATTATGTGGGATCCTGGCACCTGACAGGCAGCTGACTGTAATTTTCTTTATTCAACCTGGTGAGAGGGACATCAGTGTGCCGGACTATAGAGTCACCTATGACTAAAGTGTTAGGTACATTGTCTTGCCTTAGGGGCTGTTGCTGGGTGGCACACTGGTGTTGTGAACTATGTGACACACTGGTTGTGATTGGTGTTTGTTTATGCTTTCAGCTTCAGAGGTCTTTGTTGCTTGGGCAGGTTACAGTTAAGGGCCTCTGCATATGTGGATTTAGTGTTGCTATATGTGGGTGTTGGTGGTGGATTTAGAAGGGCTATGTGTTGCTTGAGGTGTAGTGTGGGTGTTAACCTTCTCCTCTTGACTGTTTAGCGCAATCTTGGGTGGAGAGAGCTTTGCTTCCATTTTGGCTATGTAAGTGCATCTCTCACAGGTTGTAGTGTTGGGTGGTAGGAGGAGAGGGTTGTCTGTGTACATGAGGCAATTGCTGCATTGCCCAGTATGCACCAGGTTCACAGGAGAAATCACCGAAGCTGGACCCTTACATGTTTGGGGCTTTTTCTTTGTAAAGTATAGGAGTTTTTTCCTATAAAGGTACTGTGCAATTAGAGGCTGAATAGTGCTACAATCATTAATTTGATCATATTTAATGTAAAGTACAGTTGTGTAAGAACTTAACATAACAGCAGATGTTCTGCTTTCCAGTGATTAGTAGGACAGCTAACAGAGATGATTTAATGCAAAACTGTAATTTCAAATATAGCAAAACATTTACTAAACAAAAAAAAAAAAATAAAAAACACAGAAAACAGACTTTTACTGAACAACAATAAACTTTACTTTTCTTTTTTGAAACTCATTCATTAGATGAGTGGATGACAGGATATAAGGTTCCTTCAGTCAGTCAGTTCTTGATTGCTTTTTGCTTGCTTTGCTGATAATTTTTTCCTTTCTTTCTTCTCACTACATTGTGTATATGAGTTCATATTGTAGTAATTTATATTTACAAACACTAAAGGGAAAACACTAACCTTGGTCTTGGGAAGTGCACCCTGGGTGACGTTCGTATTGTCTGCCACTGCCATGATAAAATACCTTTGTTTCCCCACCCAGGCAGTTTTTTCTCATTTACTTTGAAAGCCACAGCAATCGTGATTTTTTTCTCTTTTAGATGCAAAAGCATGAAAATGCACTAGAAACCATTTGTACTAACAACTGAACAGGACAAGTGTCATTGTCTGGGGATTGACTCTAGTGGCAGTCTCAACTGTACTGAATTTTGTATTCTGGTCACTGCCACTGACCAACAAGTAGTCTAGTAGAATAGTCTACCCAAAAGCAGATGTTTCTCCTTTCAACTAGGGAACCACCATATTGGTGTGTTTTTTCACACAAGCATCCAAAGCAGGGCAGACCATTAACCTAGTACTGCAATAGCTGAAAGGAAACAACAGTGCTAACTTTTTTTTGAGGGATTAAACCAATGATCTCCTGTATTCTATGCAGTTTTTATTGCCCCTGGGGCGACAAGACGTCTCTGAAGAATAGAGTACCTAGTCTCCCACAAAAGCAGTTGTTTTTCTCTTCTTCTACAAAACTACTATAATGTAACTTGTTTAGTTTTTAATACACAAGTATCCAAATACAGTATGTCATTAACCTAGTATTGTATGAGCAAACGAGTAGGAAAGGAAAACACCAACCCTTCTCATTTCAATTGAGCCTATGACTTACTACATTTAGTAAAGTTAAGACTGCCATTAGATTAACAAGTAATCTTTATTTGGTTAGGTGCCTAGTCTCCCTCAAGAGCAGTAGTTTGTCCTTTCTGCTAGGAAACTGCAATAATGGCCCTTTTTCTCTTTTTTCACATAAGTATCCAAATGCAAAAGAAGTCATTAACCTAGCATTGTAATAACAACTGAACAAGAAAATAGAAGCCTGACACCTTTGCAGAAAACTGAAACCAGGGCTTATCTAAATGCCATTGGTTTGTTACTGCTACTGGACAAACATGGAGTCTCTTGATGGTTAGGTACCTATTCCCCCCAAGAGCAGTTGTTTCTCGTTTCAATTAGAAAGCCAGTGTAATGGATATTTTGTTTAATATACAAGCATCCAAGTCCAGTGCAGACAACTGACCTAGTAGTCTTTTAACAACTCAGCAAGAAAGGAAGACACTGACCTTTAGACTCCCCAAGAACAGCTGTATCTCATATGACACAGGAAATTAATGCAATGGTGATTTCTGTTTTTATTTTTACACACAAGCTTTCAAAATCAGTACAAACCATTAAATTAGTATTGCATTAACAATGGAACAGGAAAAAAATGCTGACTCTTTTCTGGGACTCAAACCCATGATTTCCTTTGTTTGTGCTGCTGTTACTCTCACTGCCACTGACCCAAAGAGTTACTGGCTAGTATACCTCTCAACTGTCCAGTATTTAATAGAATGCCCAAATTCTTGCTTCATATTTTGGCTTGTTTCTTATAAAATTTGTGGATTTCTTTGCAAATCATTAAAGAGTTGTTGTTGTATCTTTCGGCTTTTCCCGGTTAGGGGTCGCCACAGCGGAACTCCGGTCCGCTAATGATTGGCAGTAGATTTTTACGTACCGAGTTGCCAGCCCTGATAGACAACCTTCAACGAAGGTACGCCCATTCACGCATGTCTCCACACAGAAGACGCTTTAGCTGAGTATCGAACAGGACAACGTCTTACTGTGAGGCAACAACGCTACCGCAGCACCACCACCGCAGCTCTTCAAATCATTAAAGAGTGAAGCTACTAAATAATGGCAGGCATTTGAGTTTCAGATCTCATGTCTTTCAGAAATTGCATGCTAATGCAACACCAGTTATTCTATCAACTTTTTGAGTTTATAACACCAATATTTAAAATCTTCCCCTCAGTATTGGCCTTTGACCCTCCCCAAGTTTTATTGCCTTTGTCAAGATTTCTTGCACTGAGGTTGAGAGCTATGCTAAACAGATGGGTTTTTAATCACCCCCACAAGAACAGTTGCTTCTCCTTTCCTGGAGATTTATATTTTTTTAGAAATGAAAGCTTTTTGGAGAAATATTAAGTCTTTTTTAATGTTTTAAATTGCCACTCTCCCTAAGAGCGAGAATAATAAAGTATAGCAGTGGGAGGGCTTAGCCCCTGTGGAAAGAGTTTCTTTAGTTTTTGAATGTTATCATTGCAAATAACTCACACTCACATCTGTGTGTGCATTTATTTAGATAATATGTGTACTAGAGCTGTTTTGTGCAATTGGTGCTGACCAATTATGTTAATTAAAATAAAAGACAAAGGTATTTGTCTCCCTGGGCTTGTCTACTAGTGAATGATGGCAATTTAATTATGTCCTAACTGTCCAGTGACATCTGTTTTGATTTACATTTGATCATATGTCATACAATTGTAATGTAGTGATTGCAGGATTGCTACTGAGGTGAGACTGCTGTGTGGAGTTTCTCCTTTCACCGTAGTTGTGTGATAACAGAGCTACTACATGTAAGTAAGGGAGGCTGTACATGGAGGGTGTGTAGAACGTAATGTTGTAACAACAGATCCAAAATACTACATATCGTTGCACAAAAAGTTAGATGTTAATCTTTTTTTTTCATATTGCCATCGAATCCTTGGAATTACAAGGCCAGAAAGTTGTGAGACCACTTGCATATTGAGATACCCACTCTGATGACATACCTCTTGCTTCTACAAGGGCAAAGCTAGTCAAGCCCAGTTGAATTTGTAGATTCTCAACCAGTAATCAAAGATATTCTTGCAAAATGAGAGGATGTCACTCTTTTTTACTGTATAAGGGCAGTTTATTCCAGACATTAGGTAATAAATCTGTTCCTCCACCATGTTATGTTTATATATTTCTGGAGATTCAAATCCAAAGATATAGTGTTAGTGGAGCTGTTTGTCTTATGGAGATGTTGTAGAACGGTTTGGTCATTGATAGAATGGAATGCAAGACATAGCTCTCCAGTCTATAAGAGATCAAGTATAGAGATATAGCTACTCTTCTTGGGCAGGAACTATTGGGACCTTTCTAGCTGGGCAAAGTGCCTGGCTAGATATATGTCCATGAGGGCATTATACTCCATAACCGGCCTAATCAAACTACTGTGCAGAATACATGCATACATACAGATATACAAATATCTCAGGCATGGTGCAATGATATCCTTCTAGCCTGCCAATATACCAAAACTGTTATTCCCATAATACGTGTCTAGGTTAGTCTTAAAAATATTTAAATTAGTGTTTGCTTTAATGTACTTTAGTGATCTATTCTATGCATCAGCTGCTTTATCAGAGAACCAATTAGTACACTTTTCATTCCTAAAGAATCTTCTACATAGGTTGTCTGATGATTCTCTACTACGTTTTGATAACCCCAAACATTCGCAGAGGTAGTTGTCTCTAAATGCCCAATACACCTGAATAAGGTCTCCTCTTAAATGTCTGTATCAGTTCTCTGCTTAAGTATTTGTTTTTCATAATTAAATTTTCATAACCATGGATGCTCTTTGAATATTTCTGATGCACTCTTTCCATGCTTATAATGTTTCCATATTGTTATGCCATGCTGATGTTTGAGTCTAATATAACTAAAAAATAATGATTTCATTATTTCTGATTTCCTAAACTTTATAAACCATTTTATAGAACCTATACACCAAACATACAGGTGAAGAGATTCCTGGATTTTGTAAACACAAACTCCCTGGACCAGACTATCAGCACACTGACCAGGGGTGCAATCATACTAGATCTGGGCCTCACTAATATGGGAGAGTGCTGCACACCCTCTACCGTAATATCTTCTCTGGTAAGGTCAGACCACAAAATGGTCTCCTTTGAAGTAAAAATAAAACCTGGAACCCCAGTAAACCCTCAAATATTCAGGAATTACTCTAAGGCTAACTTCCTACTATTAAGTGATAACCTGGCAAAATTTCAAGCCCACATAAACCCTGAGAACACTGTGGCCTATGCGGGACTATTTGCAGAAACCCTAAACAAGCATGTTAACAGCTGAATAGAGGCACTGTATCCACCAGAAAGAAGTACACAACTAACAAAAAACAAGCCACCTTGGTGGAATTACAACATCAGTAAGCTCTATAAGAGAAGGAAGAAAATCATGGCAAAAATTAGGAGGTGTAGCACCCAGCAAGGATAAATGCACTTTCATCAAACTAAACAAAAAACTTAGAGGACAAATAAAGCCTACCAAATCCAAATTTGAGGTAAATTTGGCCTCTCAGGCCAAGAACAACCACAAAGCATTCTTTTGCTATGTCTGCAACCTCAAATGCAATACACAATTGTGTGCAGAACTCATTGTTAATGGAGTAACCTATACTGAGTCAGAATATATAGCAAACCTACTGGCCGACAAATTCAGCTCCAACTTTATCCCTCTCTCCCCCTCATTCTTCACTCAGGAAATACCATAAAATATAACTCCCCCTGCTATCACTATGGAACAGGTACATTAATGCTTTCTCTAAGGCCAAGAATATTGTATCAGTGGGCCCAGATAATATCCAAGGATGCTTTCAAAATATCATGAAATATGGCCTTTCAGGAACTCTGGAATTGCTATTTAACTATAGTCTCCAAACAGGCTTCATGCCTCATGAATGAAGAACAGCAGCAGTGATCCCTCTGCACAAATGTGGGCCATCTACAGACCCTGGAAACTACAGACACATAAGTCTCACTAGTCTTATATGCAAAGCCATGGAACAAATTATCATGGAAAGGATTAATAATGCCATAGCAAATCTCCAGACACTGGACACATTCCAATTTGGTTTTGTTAAGAGCAGGTCATGCCTACTTAACCTGTTGGATTTCTTTGAGAAGGTCACCAAAGCAATGGATGAGGGCAGAATGGTTCACACTGCCTACCTTGACCTGGCCAAGGTATTTGACACAATACCCCACTCATGCTTTGTTGACAGACCTAAGAGTACAAATCCTTATGTCACCCAGTGGATAGCCAGCTAGTTCACAGACAGGACCCAGGAAGTTAGAACTGGGGAGTCCACATTTACAAAGAGGCCAGTCACAAGCAGAGTTCCTCAGGTACTGTTCCTGGGACCACTCCTTTTTCGAATTTATTTCTCTGAAGTTGAGGCCAATGTCAGTGGCCTCTGGCTGACTAAATGATTTTAAATTAGAAGCTGCCATTGAATCCCCACCTAGACAAATGTTCTCCAGGAACGGCTTGACACAAACAAATAACTAGTGTCAGAGCCATCGACTAAAACTAAATGCCAAGAAATGCATAATAATATCCTTCAGGTAGTCATCCCCACATGGTAACTATCATATTAACAATACACCTCTAAGAGTTGACCCAGTAGTCAGGGACTTAGGAACACACATAGACAGTAATCTAGCCTTTGACCATAATGTGTCTACAGCAGTGAAGAAATGATTCTATGTTGTGCAACTTATAAACAAAGGTATGGCATCTAGGTCCAAGAAAGTCATTATTCCACTGTATTCAGCATTCATCAGACCTATCACTAAGTACAGTGATCCCTTTGGTATGTACCTAACCAGGCATATCCAACAACTGGAATGTCCACAGTGGTTTCTCACTAAAAGAATGCAGGGCATAAGTAACATGTCCTATGCAGACTGCCTCAAAGCCCTATCCATGTATTCTGTCTCCTACAAGCTGTTAAAGGGAGATCTGTGCCTGGCATACAAGGCATTGTCATAGCCCACTCTGATGGACTTCCTGCATATCCACAAAACAAACAGCACCTGGATTACCCATTCTAAAGGCTTAAACCTTGCCTGTCGTATAAATAGAACCTGGTGAAGAGACAGGTATATATTGTAAAGATGACCCCATCTCTGGAACAGGCTCCTTATCTATGTGAACCAGAGTTCTTCCCTAACTCAATTCAAGTGTAACTTGGATAACTGGATGAGAAACAGGAAATTCATCCCTGATTTGGCACCCATGTGTCTAATAGACACAGGCAGCCTGCAAATGATTCAGCTACCAAGTCTCTGCTTGCAAGTGTTCCATCTGTCAAATCCCTGTTTATACTTACAAAGGGTACCAGAATTTTACAGAGATTTGGGATGCATGGCTAGATTTAAAAAGGCCCTTGTGGTCATTATCCTAGTAAACAACTATGAACTCATGAACCTATAGCTCTATAACTATCATTAATCAACTGGATGATATGATTAGAAAAACTCAAAGTTGGATCTATCTATCCAGGTCCTAAAATGAATGCACAGTTTCACTCACTGTTGTGGTATATTAAATTTTCACCTTCTAATCTGTCTCCAAAATCTCACATGCTTAGTTGTTGAGAGTCTTTAATGTGGGCAGATTTAGATTTATTATAGAAATTTAGAAGTTTTTTTGCATCTTTTTGTTATAGAGTTTATTTATGCTTGTAGACCACCAGGGTAGTTTAGTTTTGAATTTCCCAATATATTTGTTTCTAGAAGGGACTACCAGATCTAAACACTTTGACATGTAGGAGTAAAAATCTGCTGCATAAGTAGCAGCTGATGCCGAATGGGAGGTGATAATTTTAGAAGTAAATTTTGGAAGCTATTCATATGGTTTAATATAAATTTGTTCTTTTGAAATCCATAAATTCAGATTCATTCACTGGGGGTGTTGAGCCTTTTAGGGAGAAAGTCACTAGTTTATGTTCAGATTAACCAGGGAATGGATACTATAGGCAAGAGGTTATATTGGGAAGAAACCCTATTTGGTTGGTTAACTAATTGCAATTTATTAAATCCAGGAATTTTGGAGCATATATGACTTTTGAGGGCATGATTCCATATAGATGAATGTTCATAATATTGAAGATTTTTAATGCTGGCAAAAGTGCTTAAATAATCATTTGAGCCTTTCTGTTGGCATTACTTTGCTGGAGGTTAAGGAACAATGGGAAGTGGGAATTTACTCTTCTACTATTATATGAGCTTGCAGTTGGTAAATATTCTTAGCAGGGGAGGGGGGGCACAGCCACCTCACAGAAAAAAATTTAGTTTTTTATTTATTTATTTTTTATTCTTTTGAATTTTGATCCTTTGGGATCAATGTTTTGCATTTTGGCTGATTTTGTACTTCAGTATTTTGAAGTACATTCCTTTTGAGGTATAGGTACCTCAGATTTGATGGATAACTAACATCACTCATCAAAAAAAAATTTCATTATGAGTATATCAGAAAGTAGATCTGGGAATATGTCTTGGTTGTCTGGGGAAACAGAGAGCATTTTATAACAGGATATAAATATAGAGATGGTGGTCTGAATGAATAGAGTAGGGGTCTGAATGTAGAGTTGGGGTCCAAATGGAGAGATGGAGGTCCAAATGGAGAGATGATAAGTCAGCAAGCAAAGGAGAGTAGTATTGCTGGAACTGAAGTCATCCTCAAGTCTTATCATAGGATCATCGGAGATTACTAGGATATCGACCCAAAGTCATTTTAAGCCTAGCCATTTAATCCCAATGTAATACCATAGAAATGCTAGTCAATACCCAAGATTGCATTTAGTGATGACTGCCCATGTCCAGGAGGGTTGTGGGTGCTATCCCCAGTAAGAATTTACAGTACCCCATCCACTCATCCAGGTTCCTCTTGAACAGTGTCATAGAGGTTCTCTGTTTCACATGAGTTGGTAGCCTGCTCCAAAGATGTGGCAGTCACTTAGAAATAAATATGCCCCTCCAGTATGTCCTATTTAAGTCACAGGCCATATTTAGCCTTCTTGAACGTGTACCCTAGTTCATAGGTTCATAGGTTCATAGGTATGTACTAGGCTATTGGCCCTAGGGCCTATACAAGCCTAGTCATAACAATTCCCTGGTTATGGCTTCCCACAAATATTTACTTTCCTGGATCCCTGTGTAGCAGGGCTACTGATGTGATCCTGGGGTGAATTTTCTATCTCCCATCCAGTCGTCAAGGCTCCTCTTGAAGAGGGCCATTGAGGTGCTCTGCCTGACATGTATGGGCAGCCGTTTCCAGAGTATGGGGAGTCTCTGGGTCAGGAATCTATCCCTCCAGCATGTTCTATTCATTGTGATGACAAGGTTAAGATGCCTGGAACATGTGTCTTGGAGGGATTGGGATTTTTTAAGTGTAGCATGTCCAACAACTCTGGATTTGACATGGCCTTGTATGTTAGGCAGAGATCGCCTCTGAGTAGGCAATATGCGACAGAGTATAGCTGGAGTTTCTTTAGATGGTCAGCATAAAGCATCTGCTTTAGGCCTGTGATTCTTTTTGGGAGGCATTTCTGTGGCCTTTCTAGTTGTTTCAGATGTCTTGTGAAGTGCATACCAAACAGCGTATTGTATTCTATAATGGGTCTAATGAGTGATGAGTACAGAGGGACAATGACCTCCTTTTTTCTGCATGAAAAGCTCTTAGTAATGAGGAGTACCACATAGAAGGATTTTCTAACTGTTGTGGCTATGTGGTTATCAAAAGTGAGACCACTGTCCACCTGTGTCCCTAGGTCTCTTATCACACTTTCGGTGCTTAGTGTACTGCTGCCTATGTGGTAGTTCACAGGTATGTGTTTTTTCCCATAGGGGACAACTATACATTTTTTGGCATTTAGCTTGAGCCCATGGCTCTGACACCAGGCATCTGTTTCGGTAAGGTCCTTTTGTAGTATATCCACATCATTTGGGGATTGAGTAATGGCTCCCAGCTTGCAGTCATCTGCCAACTTTGTAAGCTAGAGTCCCTTAGTGTTGGCCTGTACTTCAAAGAAGTAGATGCCAAACAAGAGTGGTCCCAGGACATAACCCTGCAGTACACCACTTGTCACTTGTCTGGATCTGGATTTGGAGCCAGCTCCTTTTACAGTGTGTGTTTTGTCAGTAAGCCAGTTTGCAACCCATTGAGTGACATAGGGATTAATGCCCAGCTTAGTAAGTTTATCTATGATTCCAGAGTGGGGGATAGTGTTGAAAGCCTTGGTGAGGTCTAAGTAGGCTGTGTGAACCACCTTATCCTTGTCCACGTCTCTGGAGACTGTTTTGAAGAAGTTGATCAGGTTCATGAGGCAAGATAAGCCCTTCATGAACTAAAACTGAGTGGGGTCCAGTGTTTGAAGCTTGCCAATGTCTTTGTTTATAAGTTCCATGATAATACGTTCCATGGCCTTGAAGATCAGGCTTGTCAGACTGATGGGACGGTAGTTCCCGGAATCCAAAGTGGATCCCCTCTTGTGGAGTGGGATGATTATAGCTGTGTGCCACTCTGTGGGCACGAAGCCTGAGGTGAGGCTATGATTAAACATGACACATAGATGAGGTGCCAGTTCATTTTGTAGTTCATGCAGCACACAGTCCGGGATGTCATCTGGTCCCATGGATGCTGTATTCTTGGCTTTAGAGAGTGCAGTTTTTACCTGAGTAGCTGTGATTACCAGAATTTGGCATTCTTTCGGTATTGAGATGGGCCCTTTAGGGAGTGAGATGGTGTGAAGTTGCCACTGAATCTATCTGCAAGGATATTGGCAATATCCTTGGGATCTGTATATAGGTTCATAGGTTCATAGGTAGGTACTAGGCTATCTGCCCGAAGGCATTTATAAGCCTAGACGGAATGTGTTGGCTTTCACCACCCCCTTAGATTAGTTCCCTGTGCCTCTGTCCAGCAGAGCCATTGAAGTGATCCCTGGGGTAAACTTTCTGTTTCCCATCCACTCGTCAAGGTTTCTCTTGAAGAGGATTAGCGAAGAACTCTGCCTAATGTAGATTGGAATCTTGTTCCAGAGCATGGGAAGTCTCTGGGACAGGAATCTATCCCTCTAGCATGTCCTATTTATTGTTGTGGTGAGGTTTAGATCCCTGGAGCGTGTGGCTCGAGGGGATATGGCTTTCTTTAGGTGGAGCATGTCCATCAATTCTGGGTTGGACATGGCCTTGTATGTCATCTAGTGCCATTCTACTGCAGCTCAGAGCAGATCTGAGTATTGCCATTTAGATTCTTGACATAGCTATAGAATGCCTTGTGGTTGTCTTTGGAATCTTTAGCAATTTTGTTTCCATAACTAGCTTTGGAAGATTTTATGAGGGATCTCAACTTTCTACTGAGGCTGGTGAGGGAGTTTTTTTAATCCTGGGTTCTTCCTCTTTTCTGCAACAGTTTCTTCCTTCTGTTGTACAGCTTGTTTATGGCAGGGGACCACCAGATTGGCTTCCTTTTTTTAGAGGACAGCGTCTTGGTTCTATTTGGGATGGCTCGGTCCTTGCACTAGTGAATGTGCTCATACAGCACCTTAGTGTAGGATTCAGCAGTTGAACTTCCAGTTCCCATCTGCATGGGTGTCATGAAGTTTGTTACTTCTGACTTGAGAAGCATGGTTGGCTTTGGAGAAGTTTTTTTATGTAGGTTTCCTTATAGGGGGGCTGGGGTTGGGATGTGGATGTCAAGATGCCAAGCTTATGGTCTGATTTGACCAATGAGGGTGTGATCACTGGTGTGGAGCATCAATCTCCTATCTTGGTAATGATCAGGTCTAGAATATTGGTATCCCTGTTGGAACTATGAATTAGTTGCTCTAGGGCGTTGGAATTTATGAATTCCAAGAATCGTTGAGCAAAGGTGTTGGTACAGGAGTAGTTTTCCCAGTTAATAGCAGGGTAGTTGAAATCACCCAGTATTAGGGTGTTTGGTCGTATCTTAATAATTTCCAGTATATTTAGAAAGGTGTAGTGAGAATCTTGGGGCATGGTGGGGGATCTGTAGCAAGCTACGATTTGTATTGTAGTCTTACCTAGTTGTAGTTGCACCTGGAGAATTTCAGATGCATTGTGTTGGGCAACCAGCCTGGAGGTGTGAATATCCTTGGTGAATATGGACACTCCTCCACCTTTAGTGTTTCAGTCCTGGTTTGGTGGCCAAAAAGTGTGGTATGAGTTGTAGCCTGGTATTGTGGGGGTGCTCTCTGGAGCTTGATTTAATATAGATGGACAGACATATTAAGATCAATGAAAGAAATAAACTACAGAAAGTCAATAAAACCCCAAAAGTTAGAAGTCTGATAAAACAAACGAACACAGTAATTAGGACTGTTCATAGAGATTCATGCTATATTACAGAAGTAAATAGGATATATCACTGTGCTAAATTATTAAAATAGGATATATTATGCTAAATTAATAACAGATAACGTCTTACCACAAAAATACAAGGCGATAAGGGAAAGGAAGGGGAGAAATCAAATGCCATCATGGAAGTACTGAATAGAGAAAACTATAAAGCAATTAAGACAAGAAGTGTCACTGTTAGGAGAATATAGAAGAGGGAACAGATCGACAAAAATATTCAAAAGATAGATGTGATAAAAGCAATGCACAGTATTGGAATAAATCAGGATCTGGCATGCACTATTGCAAATAATAAACCAAAAATATCAGCACAGGCAACAAAACTTAGAAGATATGCAAATAAATATGAAGGAAAAGTACAAAATAAGCAATTTACTGATGACCCATAAAAGTTTAATAGAGAATTGAGAAACAAAAAAAAAGGAATTGAAACGCCACCAAAAAAAGAAGAAATGGATACATTTTGGAGAAATATCTATGAAGGTCCTGTGGACTATAACAAAGATGTTCAATGGATAGAAGAAGTAAAAGAAAGAATAAGCAGTTCAAATGTTTGGGACATGTAATGGGATGAAGTAACAGCCAGAGAGCTGAAACAGAGTTAAGAAAAGCTCCTAACTGGAAAACCTCAGACCCAGATGCAGTACCTGAGTTCTGGCTAAAGGTATTAGCATTTTTACATGAAGATTTAACCATGAGTAAGAACTATTTATATGTGCACCCCGAACAGACACCAACCTGGTTAACAACAGGAAAAACAATGCTCCTACTTAAGAGTGAACCTGCAAGCTACCATAAAAACTAAAGACCAATAATTTGCTTTCCAACAAGTTATAAAATATACACTTGAAATGATGCCAACAGAGTTTACAGTCATTTAGAAGAAAACTCAATCATGGCAATAGAACAAAAAGGTAACAAAAGAAGCTCATATGGAAGAAAGGATCATTTGTTGTTAGGAGAACTGTAAAAAGGGGAAAAATCTAAGTATGGCATGGATAGACTACAAAAAAATTTTTTAATTGAATCCCACATTCAAGGATAAAATAGTGCTTAAAATGTATAACATATACCCTATCCTGATTGATTACATTACAACGACCATGAAACAGTGGCATACCACTTTGCAGTTAAGCCATGGTAATGGACACATTATTATTCCAGGAATAAAAGTTCAAAGGGGGATATTCCAGGGTGACTCTTTCACTGCTGCTCTTTTGTCTTGCCTTTAACCCATTAAGTTGTCTACTTAACAGGTTAGGTCATGGTTACAATTTGGTTCCCAGAAAGCAGCAAAGTGTAAAGCCTTCTCATCTTCTTTTTTGTGGATAATTTAAAACTGTATAGTTCATCAGATGAGGAACTGCAAGTTGTCAAAACATTTTCAGATGATATAAGAATGTAATTTGGTCTTGATAAATGTGCAAAAGTAATTTTTAAAGCAGGAAAGCTGCAGCACCAAGAAAACATCAGTCCGGGACAGAAATGTGATATAAAAGAACTTGAGCAAGAGGGGGTGCATAAATATGTAGGAACTGATGAAGGATCAACAATAAAGCTTGAACAAATGCAAAACAAAAATAGTTATTTTAGAAGACTAAAATTAATATTGAAAACAACATTGATATCTAGGAATGAAATGCAAGCTATAAACCAATTTCATCTTCCTGTCCTAACTTACAGTTTTGGAGTGATTGACTGGCCCCAAAATGTGTTGGATCAGTTGGACAGGAAAACAAGAAGGATGCTTTATGCTCATCCAATGATTTATAAATATCAATGTATACCAAGACTATATATTCCCCATTTTGAGTGAGTTATGGGCCTCTTTGAAACTGATTACATTTATAGATCTGCAGTCATAGGATTGCATATATATATATATATATATATATATATATATATATATATATATATATATATATATATATATCTGCTAACCTCACAGGACCCAAATGTAGTAAAAGTTTTAAAATGTGGAGAATAACTCAGAGTTGACTTCCCTGCTTAGTTTAGCAGAAGCATATCAGTATCAAGCAGGAATGGAAATGAAACCAGAAGTAGATAAAAATCAAGCAGTAACTGAATGTTCCAAAAAAACAAAAGAACGAATATAAGGTGAAGGATCAGATGAGAAGGCAAGAAATGTGGAAAAGCATAAATATAGTTGTAAGTATAGAAAAATCTTGGAACAACCTCATGTTGATCAGGATCTAATGCAGGAATGGTTAAGGAGAGGTGAATTTAAAACAAAAGATGAAAGGTTAATATTGGTCGCCCAAGATAGGGGACTGTGTACACATTGGTTTACAAAGTCCATGTAGCTTTTGTAAGACAGAACTGGAAACAGTTGCACATCTTGTTGCTGGTCGTGATATGCTAATTGCAGAAGGACTTTTTACTGAAAGACCTAATAATGTGGCAAGACTGTTGCACTGAGGATTGTGCAAACATTATAATATTGAAGTAACTGAAAAGCACTGGAAATATGAGCCACAAAGTATTACAGAAAATGAAGTTTATATCACATGGGATCACCCATTACCAATATTTCAAAAAATAGACGTGAGAAAACCAGATATAGTAGTCCATGAAAAGAAGACAAAAGTAGCATCGATCATTGAAATTGCTGCACTCAGTGACTACAGAGAGACACAAAGACATAAAATACCAGGATTCCTGGACAGAAATGAGGACAATGTGGAAGAAGGATACCCAGACAGTTGCAGTAGTAGTGGTAGGAGCAACAGGTCTTATAAAAAAGAATTTACAATCATACTTTGATATGTTACTGATGTGTGTAACTCTGTATGAATTGAAAGAGTCATTACTGGGCAGTGAGTGGGCATATTCCTGGTGGTGTGAAGAGCACTTCTGGTTAACATTAAAGATCGAAAAAATACTAATTTCATGAACTTTGATTGCATTTTGACTTGGGAATGGGGTCCATTCCCATCATAATGTTAGAAACCCAAAAGACTTGGAGAAATGAAAAACAGGAATACATTGATTATTTATTTTCTTTAGGGTAAGTCAGAGCTCAGTCAGTTCTGTTTAAGGGTCTCTGGAAATCTGCCTTAAGATGATGGGGTTTCTGAAAAGTATGGAAATACCCCTGGAGTTTCCTTTAGGAATGAATGCATGGTAAGTGCTAAATCCAGCTAAAAATGGAGTGCTGTCTTTGCAAGTCAATCAGTCTCAATTATGACACAAGCGTGGATTATGTCTGCTCAGATTAATAATTTTTTTCAACAGGATCACAGTGGCTCTGGATAATGGGCACTCAGTCCACATAGCAAAGCATATGTAGATCTGGCAAAGGCGTATGGTACCATCATCCATGCTGGTATTGTAAATAAGCCAACAACTGCAGATAAAACCAGTTGTTGTGTCTTTCGGCTTTTCCCGGTTAGGGGTCGCCACAGTGGAACTCCGGTCTGCTAATGATTGGCAGAAGATTTTTATGTACTGAGTTGCTAGCTCTGACGCACAACCTTCAATGAAGGTACACCCATTCACGCATGTCGCCACACAGAAGACGCTCTAACTGAGAATCAAACCGGACAGCATCTTACTGTGAGGCGACAACGCTACCGCAGCACCACCACCGCAGTTTAACTGCAGATAAAACCAGTAATGTAAAGAAAACAATCACTGGCCGGTGAAACTGGATACAAAGTTTAATTAGCACTTTTGTCTGTTACACTTGACTTCTTCAGATTAAAACAGGAATTTATCATGCATCACTTCCTTTTATAGCCAGGCTAATCACATGTCATTAAAGCAAAATGCACCTAAAAATCGCTAATGTTTTTGTTGTCGTAATACACAGTTGAATTTCACCTTATAAAATGCATTAAAACCTTACTTCTTTATTTACATATTGCATATATCCCATCAGCCCCATCTCAAAATTAAAATAAAATACATTCCAAAATACATTCCCACATAAATAAATCATCTACTTAAATTAGGCAAATATTATTGTGTTGCCACAAGAATATACATGTGTGTTTTGTGTGAAGTTACAGAAAAGAGAGTCAAAGGACACTTTTTTCCATTGTTGAGCTCAGAGGAAAGTGAAAATAGCAACAATAATAAAGACGTTGATGTGGGGTCAAGGAACACAAATGAGTTTAACAGGGCCCTTATTCTCTCGTACAATTTGCAATTTTATGACATAAAAGATATATTGAAAAAGAATTGGCTCATATTAAAACGTAATAAAGAGGTCCTTAAAAATGTCGGTGACACACCATGTGTCATATACAAAAAAGATGCATGTATCAAAGATTTGTTGGAAAGAAATAAAGAGGGGAATGAAACTATAAGAAAGGCAAGATGTTAAAGTGTGGACACTGCAACCAATGTGCTAATGTATTAGAAACAGAAAAAGTTTTTATTTCAAGGTATGGTACGGTTCAACTAAATTTCAAGTTGAACTATAACAGTACACACATTGTATACGTCACCTTATGTAAAGGCTGTGAAAGTGTTTACATAGGGAAGACTAAGAAAGCATTTCAAGTTCACATTTACCAACATATGTATGTCAGGAAGGGTAATGAAAAGAATGCATTGTCAGTACATACTGTTTTGAACCCAGATCACAAGTTTAAATTTGTAGCCATTGATCAAGTAGTGTCTGATAGTATGTCTGATGACAAACAATCGGTTAATTCTTACATGTTCTGTAGAAAAGGTGGTACCTTTTAATGACTGACATTCTATTGAGTTTTAATTGTACCTCTCACTGTCGCATTCCCATGTAATAGGTTGAATTTACAGGTGGTGGTTTTATCATCCTTCTGTGGTTAAGAAAAGCAAACTTATCTTTCTGAGTTTGGGGGGGGGGGGGCATAACCAAATGGTAGATTCATTCCTTACTATTTTAACATATATGATTATGACTAGATCCTAGATCATAACCAGCGTGTTATATTGTTCCAGACTTGGATGCCAAGTAATTCACCTTGAGAAGAAATGCAAAGCATTGAATCTTGATAGCCATATTAAGGGCAGGAGTGAGAAAGAATAAATTATACCTGGGTTTCCATAAGAGACTCTTCTGTCATACTTTTCATATTAAAAAGGGTTTGAAATTTTGTACCTTTTCAATGAAGTACTAAACCACTAGTTTAAGAATGACTTGTATTTTGATGTGCATCAAGATCTGCCAAGTGTATCACAGGACCTCTAGGATTTCAGAATGTATAAGCATAGCAAAAGGCTTTATCAGCAAAGACACAAAGATTAGGTGATATAGATAGTTTCCTGCATTACTTGAAAAATTAAATTTATCAAAGAACTCGCTTGCTTACTAAAGTAAATATTTTGAAAATAATTCTGCCACCCTCAGAATCATGTTCACCTACTTTATATACTGTTTTTCATCTTTTGTTTCTGTAGCTGCAGACGTGAGATGCCATGAAGACTTTAATCTTTCATGAATACAGTCTACTGCCTTCTGATTTTCACTCATTCTGGATTTTTCACTCATTCTGATCACTTGTGGAACAAAAAGATAGAGGTAAGCAGTTTTAAGGCTGTAACCAGCCTTATGTCATGTACTACCATTCAGTCATTCTTGCGTGTCTATCACCTTGTAAATTCTGAGCAGTAATTCAATTTGTTCTACTGGGAGAAAAGTTCCTCTAACTTAACGAGAGAAAATACTGGAGGGAATATAAAATAACAAAAAAGTAATTAAACAAAGATGAAATAATAACTAATAAGCAAATTAAACAGTGTGTGTAAACAGACAGCTGACAAAGTTTAGAAGAATAAGAACATAAGTAGCTAGATGCAAAGCTAACTGCACATTGGAAACTGTATCTACTATCAAGGCACAGACCACGCATTTAAAACTTGCAAGATATGCAGTTCAGGCAAGTTATTATTAGTGTTTAAGTCAAAGCAGAGATTAGTTGAAAAAATAGAAAAACTGTCTAAAATTATGCAATAAAGAAAAAGAATAAACCTGGGTCATTAAAAAACATTTCTCCCTCCTCCTGTACTTCATACCTTCTGGCTGTCCCAATGCCCCCATCCATCACCAAGTCCACATGATTCTGCTTCATTTCCAGGACTTCTGTGAGCGAACTGAAGCCGATGTGGATCTTCAGGGTGTACTGGTGGGGTGGGGGGTGGGGGTGCCAGCAACTGTTCTTCTGCTAAGGGAGGTTATTGTAACCCTTATTTGCCCACCCTTCTATTCTCTCTCTTTGGACCATGCCTTGCTAAAGGAAATATCTTTGGCAAACACCCCCAATGGGTATATCCATTCTCCCTGCCAGTGCCTCAGATGCCCAAGCCAGTAATCAAACCTGGGTCACCTGGGCCATACTTGGGACTTTATCACTGTATGTTACAGCACTGGCATGAGTCAATGAAAACCTTTTTGTCTTAAATAATGTTAAACCATAGCTACAGATGCATTACCAGCTTAAGTAGGAGTGCTTGTACAGAGCTTTTTTTTTAAATGGCAATTTGAAAATAGTTTTACAAATTAGTTGTCAGAGCTTTTTCCATAATTTTGGTACTGTGACAGTGGAATTACCACTTCTCCAACTAAAGTGCAATATCTGATATTGTAATTTCTTACATGTCAAAAATTAAACTGAAATATAAAAATGAGAACAAATTCTCACTATTAAATCTTTAAATTAATTTTTGTGGGGGCGGGGGGCTTAACTTCCATATACCCAATTGTCCTACTATTTATCTATACTGTCTCTAAGATGACTGCACCTTGGAAAAAGGGAAATACCAATGTCTCAAACTTAATAGATATTAATAACTATTCTCAAACATTCATACTTGCAGTTCCACTATCTTAAGTTCATAGTAATGGTACTAAAAATTCCTGTAGGCATCCAGAATTAGCAAAATGATTATGTCTGGGTAAAATCTTGGTAAGCAACAAACTTGTTGAGTAGTGTCTATAAACCGATGTGCACTTACCAGACAGAGCATTGAACACTAGACATTTATTGGACTTGTATGGTAGAGAGTATGGAGGTCTGCAAGAGGTCAGCTGATGCATGGTCTTTGGCCAGACACATTGGTAAATCTTGAATCAATGTCCAACAGCATACCTATTGTACTTTTTTGAAATATCTTTATTAAATTACAGTTTACACAATGACATTCTCCAAAGCTAGTTATGAAAACAAAATCATCACTGATTCTAAAGACAACCACAAAGCATTCTATAGCTATGTCAAGAATCTCAATGGCAACACTCAGATCTGCTCTAAGTTACAGCACAATGCCACTAAATATACAGAACCAACTGATATTGCCAACATCCTGGCAGATAGGTTCAGTGCTAACTTTACCCCCCCTCTCACCCCCTAAAGGACCCATCTCTATACCAGAAGAATGCAAAGTTTCTATAATCACAGCTGCACAGGTAAAAACCACACTCTCCAAAGCCAAGAACACAGCATCCATGGGACCTGACAACATCCCAGGTAGCATTCTACATGAACACAGAATGAACTGGCTCCCCACCTAAGTACCATCTTCAGTCATAGCCTCACCTCAGGCTTTGTGCCCACTGAATGGTTCACAGCAACAGTTATCCCACTCCACATAGGGGGAGCCACCAGAGAGCCCAGGAACTACCGCCCCGTTAGCCTTATGAGCCTGGTCTGCAAGGCCATAGAACGTATCATCATGGAACTTATAAACAAAGACATTGGTAATCTCCAAACTCTGGACCCCACCCAGTTCAGGTTTGTAAAAGGCAGATCATGTCTCCTAAACCTGATAGACTTCTTTGAAGCAGTCACCAAAGCCGTAGACGAGGGTAAGGTGGTTTACACAGCCTATCTAGATCTCAACAAGGCTTTTGACACCATCCCTGACTCTGGAATTATAGATTAACTAACTAAACTAGGTATAAATCCCTATGTCACAAGATGGGTTGCCAACTAGATCACTGACAGAACCCACAATGTGAAAGTAGCAGACTCCAAGTCTGACTTCAGACCAGTGACAAGTGGAGTACAACAAGGTTCAGTCCTGGGTCCTCTCCTGTTTGTTATCTACTTCTCTGAAGTACAGACTAACACAGAAGGTCTTTGGCTAATGAAGTTCACAGATGACTGCAAACTAGAAGCCATAATGGAAACTCCTAATGATGTGGACATCCTGCAAAAGGGCCTCATTGAGAAAGATGTCTGGTGTCAAAGCCATAGCCTCAAGCTCAATGCCAAAAAGTGCATTGTCATCCACTTTGGTAAAGCTCTGTACCCATGAACTACCACATAGGCAGTAGTCTACGTAACACAGAAAGTGTGATAAGAGACCTTGGGACACAGGTGGACAGTAGTCTCTCCTTTGATAATCACATCGCCACAGTAGTCAGGAAATCCTTCTACATGGCACACCTCATCACAAAAGGTTTCTCATCCAGGAAAAAAGAGGTCATTGTTCCCCTCTACTCTTCACTCATTAGACCCATTATAGAGTACAACACCTCTTTTGGTATGTATCTCACAAGACATCTACAACAACTGGAAAGGCCACAGTAATACCTCACAAAGAGGATTACTGGCCTCAAACAAATGCCCTACACAGACCATCTCAAAAAACTCCAGCTTTATTCTGTTGCATATCACCTTCTCAGAGGTGATCTCTGCCTAACATACAAAGCTATGTCAAACCCAGAGCTGTTGGACATGCTCCACTTAAAGAAATCCCAATCCCTCCAAGCTACATGCTCTAGGGGCCTAAACCTTGTCACCACAATAAACAGAACATGCTGAAAGGATAGATTCCTGTCCCAGAGACTTCCCATACTCTGGAACAAACTACCTATCTATATCAAACAAAGCTCCTCATTAGCACTCTTCAAGAAAAATCTTGATGATTGGATGGGAAATAGGAAATTCACCCCGGGGATCACCTCTGTGGCTCTGCTTGACAGGGGCACAGGAAAATAATTTTCTTGGGTGGCAAAAGCCAGGGTACCTTTTTGGCTAGGCTTATATAAGCCCTAGGGCCAATAACCTAGTACCTACCTATGAACCTATGTAACTGGGGGAAAGTTCAAGAAGTAAAGAGAGAATAGGATTCAAGAATGGGTCTATATTACGAACACGAAAAACCATATGAGCAAATACAAAGTCGACAAGTATTGCGCGAAGTATGGAAATCCCGAAAGTACAAAACCGTGAATTCAGAAATGTCGAATTGTTTTGGTTGGCCCGCCTGCAGTATATTTCCATAAGGTAAGTGTGCGATAGATAGAACTTTTGTTTTAGGATTTGGGTTAAGGTAAGTGTATAGATAGGTATTGTATGTAAGGTTTAGTGTAGTGTTAGAAGTAGGGTTATTTTAAGTGTATGTATGTGTATTCTTTATTTTGTTTGGGTGTATGTCTGTAGGGGAAGTGTGCGGTAGTTACGGACCTTAGGGTTAGGGAGGGGTTAAGGATAGTGCATAGATATCTGTGTATGTGGGGTTTAGTGTAGTGTTGGAGGTAGGGTTTTGTTAAATGTATGTATGTGGATTATTTATTTTGTTTGGGTGTATGTGTGTAGGGGACATGTGCGGTAGTTACGGACCTTAGGGTTAGGGAGGGGTTAAGGATAATGCATACTTAGTTGTGTATGTCGGGTTTAGTGTAGGGTTAGAGATAGGGTTTTGGTGCTTTACCTTAGGTTATAAGTAGGGTTTGGTTAGTGTATGATTGTAGTTTATTTATTTTCTTTGGGTAGGTAGTATGTAGCGGGTGGTGGGGTTTGCCGACTATGACAGTTCAATTTTTTTTTCATGGTTTAGTGCATTCAGGATTTTTATGGTTCGCGGTATAGGTGTCGATGTTTAGGTTTTCGGGAATAGGGTTTTTCGCTTTGGTAATATAGACCCTTGAATGCAGGTCATTATGAAGAATAACAACAGCCACAGAGAATACTGTATTCATAAAGTACCAGGAAATATTCTAAGAACTAAACTAATGTGGGAATTGAAAAGTAGATTTTACCAACAGAGATGACTACAACTAGGGGTGTAGAAAAGAAGAAAGAAGGGGGTGAAATGTGCTGGAGAAAACTGGCAATGGAACCAAGTGAATGAGAGCAAATAACCAGAAAGAACAGATAGAGTGGGATGAAGCCAAGCAGAAGTTTGAACTGCAGTTTTAACTTTGATTAATAACCTTCTGCTTGTGTTATGTGTATGAGCCTTAACTGTGTAACTCTAAAGTATCCCTTCAAATCAGGTAATCCTAAACCACCTTGGTCAATGGGGAGGATCAACATACCCCAATTAACTGTTGGCCTCTTCCTCTCCCAAATAAATTCCTTTAACTCTTTATTAATTATCATTCATGACTTCTCTTCTGGTTGATAAAAATATGCCTGGCCTGTGTATAAGACTAAAGGGACTATAATATTTTAATTGATTGTATCTTGCTATCTATATCCATAACCAAGGGCTTCACATTTCTTAGTTTTTCTAATATATTTTGTTTACTCTCTTCTTATATATCCTTAGCTGCCATAACAGAATCATTTTAATCCATACATCTAAATACTTCATCTTCATCGTATCATGTCCTCATAAATATGAGTACTGCTGAACCAATTCATGTGTGGGTACATAGTTTACTGCTACAGCCTTTAACATTTATTAATTTTAAATCCCCAAGAGTCTTGAAAATGTCTACCAGTGTTCCACAGCACCAACATTTCCCTTTCTGGATTCTTCAAGTATAAAATAACATAATCTGCAAGTAAAGTCAAAGTTTCATGATTAGTATGCCACTTGTGACCCTGAATTTGTGGATATCTCATTTTCTTTGCCAAACACCTCTAAATATAAAGCAAATTACAAAGAGAAAAAGCATATCCCTGTCTTGTTCCACTGTTCAAACACAGCTTGTCAGAGATGACCCCTCCAATCTTCAGTTTTGCCTCTGACCCTTAATATATTATTTTGATCCCAAGATGAGAAATGAGAAGAATGTAAATTAATTAGGCTACACAACCAAAAGGGAAGATCTGGGGACTAATGTCTTTGCTGCAGTTAAACTAGTATAGTCAGTTATAAATTGCTTACCTCTGTAGAGAAACTGAATGTCTTACTGTTTTCTAGAGGGATAGATTCATCATGCAGTTCAAATTTCAAATACTGATCAAACAACATACCAAGAAGTTTAGTAGAATTCAGCATTTCTAGAGAAGCATAATCTATAAACATTATTTAAAACCAAGAAGTTAAAAATATAGTAGAGGCTTCAAAAGAGAAAACCATTAATTTGTTTGTTTTGTTTTGCTACAGTGTACCAGTCAGTCTAACTTTGTCCCTCTGCAGCAGTATGGTTTCCTTTAAACTCCAAATCCTTCTCAATAGCATGGACAGTGTATTGCAACTTCCTAGGGTGTTTAAGCCCTATACTAGCAATTTTAGGTCTTTTGTAGGAGGTGATTAAGCCTGAGAGCCAATGTTACTGCTCACGGAGGCTTAGTTAATAGATTAGGTGCCTATGCTTTCTACTTATGCCCCCTGGGTTATCTACTTATGCCCCCTATGTCCCCTATTGCACAAGGAGTTGATGTACAGTGGGCTGTGTGATTTTGTACATCTCCACATGGTATGTGATATTAGCTCTACCTGAGGCCAGCACTTACATGGGATCTCTAGTCTTCCCGGAGATTCTACCATGGCAGAGGGCCCAGCACATGTTCCCCATCCAACCCCCAAAGAGAGGCAAGTAGGCTTAAGCCTCATCATTTCTCTCCTCTTCTGAGACAACCTCAACAAGCCCACAAGCAACTAATTGACTGGAGTTGGCGGTTTCTTTCTTTTTTTAGTTTAACAGTGGACTTAAACTGCCGGGCTCAAGTTTGTGTTATTAGTTGGTTATTTTGGAGCCTATACATGCCATGGATTCACTAGACGATGTAACGCCGATTTTTTTCCTCAATCCGACGTGAGAAACTTCATCAAGTTCAGTCCGAGTTGGCTATCGTCAAGGGAGAGCTTACTAGGCTCATTGAGCTGCTCACACAACCTGGAAATTCCAGTAAGAGCACGCAGTCAAAGAGGAAGCGTCACTCATCTCCCTTGAGTGACGCTACATTGGATGAGACCAGAATTGGGAAGCTGAGAGTCGCAAATTGTGTAGATGAGGCGAATTCTGGATCTGTGAAATCTGTGAGTCCTACCAAAAGGTCTTATGGTGAAAAACAGCCATCAGTGGTGGAAGGTAATGTGATTAATTTCGCTGAGAAGGGTGCTCAGCCGAAAGACATCTCCTTGAGGGTAAAAACCAACGGAAATGGTCACAACATCAGTGGAACTAATTTAAACAGGGAGCAAAATGACTGCCGAGAGAAAGAACAAACAGAGACAGCTAAGAGGTATGTGAGCAACAATTGTTCAACAGCTCAAACACATAATACTGGACATAGTAAAGGCTTTGACTACCTCTTGGCAAAGCAGTACATTTTCTCTGACTATGACAAGAACTCTAAACTTTAGAAAGACTTTAACAGGCACAAAGACAGTTTTGAGGGATCCATGAAGGTCTTAATACTTCAGTTTGAGTCTAAAATGCTCCTTATTAAGAAGTTACAAGTTGAAAATGGATATTTATCTGAATGTATTTTAAATAAGGTTGTGCCTAAGGGACTTAGATTGTATAAATTTCCTTTTGGCTTGGACTATGATGAAGGCCTTATAACTGAGTTTATAGAAATGTTTGACAGATTTGGTATGGAATTAGTAGGAAAAATCATTAAGAATAATGACAAGAAGTTAAGTGTGTTGATTGAACAAGCAGAAATGTTAGACAGGAAAATAAAAACTGATTTATTGTTTTCAGAATATGAAGCTACATATTACAGAAAAATAGAAAACATTGATTTTAAATGTAACAGGTTGTTTGAAACGAAATGTAAAAAAATGCAAATAGATTTAGGCGAATACAAGAAGAATAGGGCATATGTTTTGAAGGTTGAAAACAAGGGAAAATATTACAGATATAATCACAATGAGAGTAAAAAGGTTCCAAGTGGAACAAATGGGAAGGTATTTAATAAAGAGCATTGGGACAAAGAAAATTTAGACCCTCCAACTTTTCCATATCATCAGGAATGGGATGTAGGATGGGCAGAAGAAAGAAATTCAAAGTCAATGGGCTGGAACAAAAAGAACAGATACAGGAGATAGATGGTATAGAACCTATTATAGAAAATGGAATAGTAAATACTTTCAAGGGATATCATGTCTATAATTATGTTTATGCAGCAATAGAGTTAACAAAGGAACACTTTCAATTATGTATGAAAGGACTACAATTTGTTCCTACAGGGATCTTCAACTTTATAGAACAATTATTGAAGTTAAGATGTTTCTAAGAAAAATTAATTTAGCACATATATGTGAAAACCAAATAAGGAAAGAAAGGAAATGTAACACTACAAAATTAAGGAACAAAAGTCTATATAACCCACCATTAGATCCTACCCTAAGCTGTTTAGAAAATGCTATTATTAAAGACATATACCAGCTAAAATCTAATGAATCAAAATCTAAGTACAATAACCTCAGTTTAAAAGAAAATGAGGTTTTACAAACTTTAAAAATAGACCAGTCCATAAGAATTATGAAGCCAGACAAGGGAGGTGGGATGGTATTTTACGATGCATTAGAATATTCTCAAAAAATTTTTGACATTCTTAATGATGCTGAAACATACCAACCATCCTCCCTAAATGAGGTAAATATCAGTTATAGAAAGATAGATTATTACCTGGAAGATTATTTAGTTGAAGAGAGAATTTCAGATGATTTATATAGTTATTTAAAGGTGTCAAATCCAAAGCTGGCCACCATCTTTGGTATTCCAAAGACACACAAAGGACTAAAGAATTTGGTTTTTAGACCCATAATACATGGACGTGGGTCAAAGACTTACCCCTTTGGGGTAGTAATTGACCGATGGTTGAAACAGCAGGTCTCAAACAGCGAGCATATCCTAAAGGACTCGTGGGACTTTCTAGGACTGATTAGGCATGAATTGTGTAACAAGGATATAATATTTCTTACTATTGACGTAGTAGAACTATTTACATCTATCCCTAAAAAGGAAGGTCTCGAGTTTTTTGAGGATTGTTTAAACAAGAATACAAGCTTAGGACATGACAAGATAAACTTACTGGTGGAATTTATGGAGATTGTTTTAGATTACAATTATATTCTCTTTGAGGGAGAATATTATAGACAGCACAGAGGTGTTGCCATGGGAGCCTCATGTGCACCCGTTTTTGCTAATCTTGTCCTCCTGAATTGGGAACAAAAGTATGTATTTAAAAGTAAATGCTTTCAATACATGAAGGTATATGTGAGATTCCTGGACGATATTTTTATCCTATGGCAAGGTCCAGAGAATACTATAATAGATCTAGTTCAATATCTGAATCAGAGTACAGAATTTTTAAAGTTCACATATGCTTATAATAGAAAAGGGATAAACTTTTTAGATACATACTTAGAAAGGGACAATATGAGATTTGTATCTAAAGTTTACAGAAAGCCATCCTTTAGTAACTTTTACCTTCAATATGCCAGTAATCATCCAATCAAACAAAAGAATAGTATAATAAAAGGCCAACTGATTAGAGTTGCTAGAATGACCTCGAATCAAGAAGATTTAGAAACTGAATTAAATGTAGTAGCCAACATGTTTCAGGAGAGGGGGTACCCATTTAAAATCATTAAGGAATATGTTGACTATGTGAAAAGTGAGTGGGGAAAGAAGTACAAACCACTATTGGGGAATAAGGTAGCCTTACAAGTAAACTCTAGTGGAAAGGAATTTGAAAATAAAAATTATGAAAGAGCCATGATTGTTCCATATGGCTTGAAGGCAAATGAGGTCGAAAATATTATCATGAAAAATTGGGCCATACTTAAGAACAATCCAAAATTGTGGAGTCTGGGAGGGGATAAACCTAATTTTGTGTACAAGGTTGGCCCAAATTTGAAAAATAATTTTGAAATGGCATCTGTATTCCCTTACAAGACTGGTACTGCTAGATGTGGTACTTGTTCACAATGTAGATACATTTGTCAAGAGGAGATGTTAAAAATTAATAACTTATTAAGAAGTATAATAAGGCCGGAAAAGGGGAATTGTCAAACAACTGGAATAATTTATTTGGCCATGTGTAAATCCTGTCCCAGCTTTTATGTAGGGAAAACTGAGAGAAGATTAAGGGACAGGATTTACGAACATGTATATCAAATTAGTACTCAAAATACTAACAATGCCCTATTTAGGCACATTAGTACATCTCTAACTTGTAATTAATTCAGTTTCTGTATATTAGAAAAGGTTAAGAAAAATCAGAGAGGTGGCAACTACAGGAATTTCATAGAAGAGAGGGAGACCAGGTGGCAAATTAAACTACAAGCAAGTATACCACCAGGTTTAAATGAAATCATTTCTATTAAGCCAATATTGAGTAAAAAAGTAGAATATATGAAATGATTTTTGAATACAACTTGTTACTTAAAAAGAACACGAAATATTAATGTGGACAAAATATTTTAATTTTACATGATCTGTTGGTTTTCAACAATATATGTGTATTTTTAATTGTATTAGATTTGTTTTTTTAGAGTCAATTGTTTTTAGGTTAGTAGCACTTTAAATGAGTAGGATTGTTTTTAATGAATGACATCATCTTAAAAGGAAAGGTATTTAAGGGGGGTAATTTTTAAAATGACAGATTCTGATGAAATCCCTTTCAAGGGAAGAAAGCGCTCAATCTGTTCAATCTGTTAATGTTTTACAATAAAGTATCGGCGGGTGTTTCCTGGAGTTGGCTGTTTCTTTCTTTTTTTAGTTTAACAGTGGACTTAAACTGTCGGGCTCGAGTTTGTGTTATTAATTGACATCGTAGTCAGAGGTTTATCCCTCTACACTGACAGAGCTGGCTTGCCTTTTATGTCTGAGGTGTTTGATGTGTGAAACTTGAGTCATTAAGCCTAGTCGGAAACTGACTGAAGCTCATCTGAAGATTAGAAAAGACTTGCGACTCATTGTGCAGAACCAAATGTTCCTAAGTCATCCTCATTCTCATGAAACGTGATCAGCTCTCAGTCTGAGGTTATATCCTTTACCAAAATTTTAAAAACTAGTGCTACAAAGAGAGAACCTTGCAGAAGTCCAGCAAAGAGAACAGAGATGTTAAAGTACCATTAATCTGGTACACGGTTTGAGACC
The DNA here is from genome assembly GCF_019279795.1 of Protopterus annectens. Taxonomy (NCBI): domain Eukaryota; kingdom Metazoa; phylum Chordata; order Ceratodontiformes; family Protopteridae; genus Protopterus; species Protopterus annectens. The sequence goes on from NC_056735.1 coordinate 1,556,397,792, forward strand.
ATTTTTTATAGATAACTAGAAAATTGTCAAACAGTGGACCCTGATGGATTACAGCTATCAAGATATTAGATGAGAATACAGCAATTTATTATACAAAACGTTTTGGACAGGTCAAGATACAAAGCACATTGCCTAAGTTGAGATGATCATAGAGGAAGTAGATGAAAGTAAGTAGGGAGTCCTTGGTGCCATGACCAGTGCAGAACACATACTGGAAAAGAAATATGCCCTAACCAGCACAGAAATTATGTTGTGAGACAGAAGGATATCATAACTAGCAGATAAATCATGTTGTGAGACCAAAAGAAATTCATTAAAGAAGGATGAAGGTGATAATGGAGCAGACTGTAAATACATTTTTTAAAACATATGAGAGGGGAGGAAATGGCACTTGAGGGAAATTTCATAAAGGCATAGACAGCCCACCATTAGGAAGCAAGAAATCTGTGTTATTTTTCCAGGTAATGAGAACATAACCTTCATGGATGGCACTAGCAGAAAATGGGAGAAATGCTATATCTACACAGAGTTTGAGTTATTATGGGAGAAGCATGTCATCAGAAAGTAATAATGGTTTTAGTTTCTGAGGCATTACCCAGTCTAGATAGCAAACATAGTTGTGAATTACCTGAATCAGTAGAGAGCATGTCTAATTGCTGACTATCTGAGCAAGAATGGGGAGGAGAAAAGGTTGAATATAAAGCAAACTAGCTTATTGAGGCCTGATCCTACAATATGGCATAAATATTTTAAGTAAAACCTCCTAAGTCTGAATTTTCTGAAGATGATGGCCTATGATCTCCAGTTTTGCCTGCTGTACTCATTTCCTCTGGATGCTGAGGAGTGGGAATAACAAATGGGTCAAAGTGTGAATACGGACGGCATAATGGTTTGATGACCATCACAGTCCAAGGAGACCAAAAATAATTCAAAGAGGAGTTTGAAACTTCTGAGTTTCCTGTCATATCCATTTCCCTGCTTCCTGGCTAGCTAAATCAGATGTGAGGTATGGCGATGTGTTCCATGGAACCAAAAATGTAGTAGTAGCAATAAATAGCAGTAAATAGTGGGTATAAAACTGAAAGGTGATTTTATGTTAACACCTAATTAGTATCACTGGATTTCAGGATTATTAGTATTAGATTTTTTTTTGCTTTATTGAGGTGGTACTAGATACATTGGCGAACAAAGAAAGGGAAAAAAAGAAGACTGTTTGTCACAGCTGCTAATTGCTAACAGCAGAGGACCAGGATTTGCCAAGGGCTTAAGGATGACAAATATATAACTTGTTGTGAGGGCAAAAAGTAGCACAGGCAGCGGGATACAGACTATAAAGGCATTGATATAACCCAGTGCAGGACATTCAGGATTTATGGAGGTAAGAGAAATATGGTCACAATACTTTTCATCATTTAATCAGTTCCCTGAAAGAAATGCTGGTGATCTCAAATGTAAATAGTTCAAAGAAAGAAATGCAAGAAAGAGAAGTTTCAAGCAAGGGTTACATAAAGAGAAGCACCGTCATATCTTTCAGTTTTTGAAGTAACTGGATATTAGATATGACAGCAACTGTCATTCCACAGTTATTATTATCACTATTATTATGAATGGTTCTAGTAGTTCAACAGTTACAATTATTGCTTTTACTGCTGTGGTAGTTAATTTTCATTTTGAACCAAGCAACAATGCCAGGGTGTAACATTTTGAGGGAAGCATATACTTTGTATATTAGGCTTTGTGACAAGTGAAAACATTGATGTATGCTACATAAATCTATCTTCAACTAGTTTGTAGAAAAAAAAACTTAGTAGATGTAGGTGACTATGGCTTTTGGAGGAGAGCGAACCAGAACATGGCTGATAGGTTAGGGAAATACACAAGGCCTATGAAAAAGAGTATAAGGTTAGGGAAATACACAAGACCCATGAAAAGAGCATAACATATGCATTCTTTGCATGTGTGTGTTATAAAAAGGATAAATTGTTGCAGATGTGTGTAAATACTTACAAACAGAATTCAGATGTTTTGCTGCATTTTTGATTATGCTGGTTGTAGGAACAGTCTAAAATAATTAATTCAGTGTCACCATTCTGAGAAATACAGCTGTTAGCATTTAAAAAGGATGGTCTCGTACATTTAAGTCCAGGAGTCTAATGTCTGTGAAAATGAAAGCTTAGAACATACTGCATTAATATATCCTTGTTCGTGTTTAGTATATGGAAATACTAGAACTGAGTGGATAAAACTGCATTTAGAAATTGTTAAATCCCACCTTTTAAGTGTTTGGGTATGTGGTTCACATAAATGACAACAGTGGAATGTCCTAAAACCCTGTTTTTAATTAAGTTAAAGCTTGGAAAATTAAAGCCTCATTTTCCCTTAGATAACCCCATATTTCCTTCAACTCTGCTAGCATCTCCTGCCAAGGTAATAACAGCATAAAGAATGCAAGAAACGAAAGGAACCTACTATTTTCTGGGTTTTTCTGTTGTAAATGAGACATGAAACATAACAGTGCAGTCCTGTAAATCATTATTCCCATGGGTCAGTATGAGAGCTGATACCTGCTTATAAGGCACACCTGTCTGCATAACTGGCAGAGCTAATTAAATGAGAAAAAAAGCTCAAGTACATAACAGAAGAAGCCTTCTGGCCTGCCTGTTATTCTGTGGATGGGAGAAGCCACACAGTTTACAGTCCCTAATATTACATTTTTCTTGCTTATACCAAGTAACTTTCTGGCGATTCCATTATCATTCTTAGCTGATTTGGGGGCCACTATTGTTTTCCCCTATTTTTTACATAGACTATAGGTCTGTCATTTTATTAATGTATATTTTATGAAATCTTAGATCTATAATAGTAACACAATTGCAAACAATAAAAAAATAAACAAACAAATACTAACTGATTTACCCACGGAGTTCCTGTAACTTGGATTCACTATGATAAATCACTTGACTTTTAGTCAAAATTGGACAAATGTAAACTAAAACTTCTAAAGCCTTGGGAAGCTGCAGTCTCAAAATAGTGATATTCCCAAGGTTGCACAATACGCATAAGAAAACAATTCCTTTTTGGAGGGGGCAAGTCTCCCTGTATCCCTGATGTGGGAGCAAGTAACCATAGCACTGATCTCTAAAGATGTATACTCTGGGTTTGAGTAAACATACAAAAGAGGGAAAATGTTGAAAACAAAAATAAAACTCACATTCTTCCTCTTCTTCAATTCCACAGTACATTGAATGAACAACATGGGCAGTCCAGATTTAGTGAAATGATGGCAGCAAATATGTGACTTTCCTGTTTCAATATTCCAAGACTGACCGTTCCAGGCTGGGATTATGCCTAGCTTTCCTGTTCAACATAGCACATACTGAATACAGATCTGAAGGCCTGTTTAACAAAAGTCAAACCCATTACACCAAGGACAGATACCTACAAATCACTGTTTTAAACTAATTAAGAAAGAAACGTGTAACTGAAAAAAATAATGTTAAGAAAGATAACAGTATACCCACATATTTAAATGAGGAAAAAAGCAACAGTCGCATAGTGTTATTTTCACATATACATAAATGGTGAAATACTACTTTTTATAAGGTATAATGAGGAATTACTGTGACATAAGTGGACAAAAGTTTTTCCTCAATAAAAACTTTCATAAAAATGGACTGAAGTTTTAAATAAGTACTTTATCATAAATTATATGCATATCAGGTTACCAGAAGTAATGAAAATTAAAAGCTGCTAGGTGTCATGAAATGACATCTTCTGCCTAGTCTTTGCACTGACAGACTTTTTCTTCCCTTAGGCTTTGTGACCTTTTGCCTTTATAACTACAAAAGGAGGTCATGCATAATATCAGCAATGGGCATTGCCATATACCTGCTGGTTTACTGTACAGGAAGACACTTCCGGTTCCAGGTTTTAATAATATGAACTGATAAAACAATGTGAGCTAAAGAAGACACTAGTGCAGAACACATTTTCTGACGTAACAGTTGCTGGTCTGTTTAACTGTTTTACTAGACTGATCAGTCAATGTACAGTTTTCCAGTTTTAGGCAGTATTTCATGATAAAAAATATCATTGTGGAATAATAAACATATACAGCACTAAGAGGTGTTCGTGTTTAGCTAACCTGTATGATTTACTGTGTTTTTACAGACTCATTTGCAGATCTGATTACCTAAAATGTAAACAGAATTTCAATCTTGACAATTTTATTCATGTGTGTTGTGCCGAAAATTAAAACATTTTTGTATCTCTATTTTATTTCATGTGGTTAACACAAAACCATGTAAAATACTTGAAAATGATATACCTGAATCACAATTTTGGTCAGTTTATCAAAAGATGATTTAGTCAAAAGAGATTAAAGAACATTTCTCCTTACTCAAAGGAAATAGTAACTGCACCACAACTGATGATTTAAGTACCAGAGAACAGGGCTATAGCCCTCTGCATGGCGGAGTATGGAGGGACGAGAGGCCTTGCTTCCACAAGATAACAGTTTTGATAAAGGCTCAAATGCAGTTTCTATTCATTTTCTTCATTCTTCATGATTGGACCAATAATACTTAGTCTTTCAGATGGATTATAGCCCATTAAAGTATAATGTGCCAAGCAATTCAAAAACAATGGTTAGCACCATGCATTTCATGTCATTTAAAACATACAAACAGCAGCATACCTCAGAGAAAACTATATGTGATGTTTGATGCATATCAGGGTAAAAAATGAGAAACAGTCATCAATGTATGGGGGGAGGGGGTTGGATGCTTATCAGAAGATATGCTCAGCAAAATGCATGCAGATCAGCATAAGGTGTACCAGAGAATGTACTTCTAAAACATCTTCCATCAGTCACATTAATCAATTAAGCAACAGCTCTGTGTGCACTTTTACTATTATGATACTCCTATGTAAACACAGTGCCACACGACAAGAAGCTGTATTATATATATAATAAGCAGGTATAAATTCTGTATTTACAGGTGTTAATCAGTCATCTTATCGAATTTACTTTGCAGCTAATTAAAAGTGCAACAGTTTAATATACTTGCACTGGGGCAGAGATGATCTCTTCTCAAGACACTCAGCAAATATAAACAGCTTTTGCAGGCAGCCTGAAGAACATAAACTACAAAAATAAGAGGGTGATGCGCAGAGATGGAGGAATCCAATCACTCCATCAAGGCAAAACATAAGCCTATGACAATCATTTTTCTCAGTAGCAGCTAGCAAGGGGGCAGTTTGAGCATATATTTATATGAAGTACACACTGAGAACATTCTTCAAATTCAGCTGCAAAGATAGTTGCATATAGTCACTTAGTCAATGCAATGCTGACAGAGGTCTTCTTTAATATTATAGTCTCCTGCATATTATATGTATACTTATTTCCCACTACAAGATTATCAAGCTGCTTTTTAAAGTTGCCCAATGAGTAGACTCCTTTATACTTAGTGTAATAAATCCATTCTTTCTCTTCATCATATTAATATGTGTTCTAAATATAGTTCCCCATTCCCTTATCTCAGCAGGTTGTTCTTTTAATAGAAGGTCAATAACAGCACTCAAATTTCATCTCTCGTAGCCCTAAAAGCTAGAAAAAGCTTACCTCTCACATGCCTATAAAAATACTTTACACATTCAAATGTTTTAATCTATCTTCATAACCCATATTAATCATTAACTTAATCCTTCTGGTGCAACACATTTGAATAAAATATCAGTAAGGGACATTGTACAAAAATTAAATCATACTCTTGTTCTGGTCTTATTATAGCTGTAAATAAAGCTTTATGCACTTTTGTCTCTCTTGATTTCACTGTACTAAATATTAATCTGTGATCCGTCTCAACACTTTAGCTTTAATACCCTGTATGTGAAACTTGAGTGTTTATTCATGACTTATGACAGTCCCGAGATCTCTGATTTGATTAGCCATCTCCAGTTCTTTTCCTCCCATTATGAAATGTATTTCTTTGAATTCACCAAATTAAATAATGTTACATTTATTGCAGTTGAATTTGAGACTCATTTTAGATAACCATACACAAATCCTATTTGAATATATAGTCAAGTATTTCACATCACTGGGACTGCTAATCTCTTCTCCAGTTTTTGCAGTCTTCTGCATATTTACAGACCCAGTATTTGTTAGATGTTGATAATTCTGAGAACAACATATTAAACAATATTGTACCTATTACTGACAATTGAAGAACACCCATATTAATTGGTAACCAGTCTGATGTTATACCCTTATATTTTACACATTGTTCTTACTCTGTTAACCAATTTACAACCCATTTCAAACAATATTTATTCACATTTTGTCTTTTTAAACATTCAGCTATTTGATCATACCGTAGACTGTCAAAAGCTTTTACAATATCTAAGTAAACAGCCATGTCAACTTTCCCTTCCTCTCTTACCAAACAAATTTTTTTCATGGAACTTAGATTGGCATGTTAAAGTTGGTTTATCCTTAATAAATATAAATTGTATGTCATCTAAGCTAGGTCCATATTTGTTCTCATCAGTTAAATGTTGTAATATACATCTCTCAAAACTCTTGCCAATTATTGAAGTTAGGCTAACTGGTCTGTAATTTTCAATTTGTTTCTTATCACGTTCCTTAAAGGTGGGAATAATATATGACTTCTTTCAGTCTTTTGAACCAAACATATTTTGCTGTTAATTTATTGAATACCCACACCAACGCATAATATATGTTAGTATATGCCTCATATACAAATTGATCAAGTGTAAGATCGGGGTGCATTGAACAGTTGCTTTTTTGTTGCACTTTACTCAGCATATTCTTAACTACATCTATTAAGATACAAGGGCATGGTTCATTGCATTTTTGACAAAATTTTTGACAAGCAAAATATTTACTAAATAATTCCAAGTATGTATATTCATTTGCAATAACATCAGAATTAAGAACTATAACCTCACATCCATTATATAATTTCCTAATATTATCATACTTATACATTTTTTATTCTTGTCCACTCTGTTGATTAATGTCTCTTCATGCATTTGCTTTCTCAAATGTAATTCCCTTTTCAACCTTCTTGTGATGCTAGTTAAGTGTTGGTTATTATAAATTATACAATGACTGTCAATTAGTATTAAAAAATGAGCATGCTGATTGGCCAGCCGAACCAGTGTGCCCATTATAAATCCGAGAGTATACTAACGGAAAAAGGTCTGGTCACCCAGACTTTTTCCCATTAGCATATCTCATATTTTTTTTTTACTTTTCCTTCTTTTTTAGAATAAAAAAAGAAACCAAAAGACTTGCAAACAAGGGAGATGGTGCAGACAAAAATAAAATGATAATCAGGTACATTCTGTAAAATTTAAAAAACTTACCTGATTATCCTTTTATTTTGTCTGTCCCGACTCTCCCCAATGTAAAAAGTCTCCCGGATTCCTTTTTATATTCAATAAAAAAAAAAAAAGAAGAAGCAACAGAGGTCTTCCTTTCTCCATTGTGACCTTTGCACAGCACTGATGTACTGCATAAGCATGGAAACACAAGTCCCATACACATGCGCAGCACATCAAAAAAGCCCCAGGATACCTTCAAAACACGGAAGGGCAGCATGGATGCAATATACAAAGACATTATTTAAGAAAAGTACGTATTTTGTTTCTTAAATAATGTCATTGTATAATAGCAATAACCCACGGCTGGGTGTGGGCAATGCTGGATTTACCCATGGTTGGCTTTGTTTGTCACAAAGCCCTCATGACCAAACCCCACCAACCGTGGGTAAATCCAGTATTACCCACACCCAGCCATGGGTTATTGCTTAACTGTATTATGTCTCATGTAATTTCTAAAAGCACATTTCTTTTTTTCTAAACAATCTAATTAGGTAAATCTTCCACCAGTGTTTACTTGCCCAATCATCTTTTTTATCAGTCTTATTGGTAACATCTAAACATGCTGCCCAAATAGTTTTAATACTCTTCCAACCACATTCAGCATATACACCTGTACATTCTGCTTTCCAATCCACATTGTTAAACTTTTCCAGAAAGTTCCATTTGTTTAATTTACCCAAACTATAGTTAATAACTTTCCTTAAAGGTATGGAGTATGCGTTAACCATTATATCTATTATTTACTAGATCACATAAATATGGGGAGATTCCTCAGCTTTGGAGACATGCAGTTCCTGTCTTTAAGGGAAGGGGGAGTAGGACATCTCAAGAGTCATACAGACCCAGTTTACTTTCATGTTGTATAAAAATAATGGTGAAGGTAATACTGGATAAGCTATTGTCAGAAATAGAAATGTTGGGGCTTGAAACCATATCTCAGCATGCATATGATGAAAATAAATCTACTACAACCTGTAACATGATATTCTATAACAATATGATAACAGGTATGAGTGAAAAATTGTGTTGTAATGTAATTTATATACATTTAACTTCAGCATTTGACAGGATCATACACACAACATTGATCAATAAATTAGAACAATTAGATGTTGCTGTACTTTTCATAAGGTGGATAGCTGCATGGCTTACAAAAAGGACATGGCAAGTATCATACAGCAACTGGACAGGTGAAATTCTTGGTTATAGTCAGGGTGTTCCACAGGGCTCTGTCCTAGGCCTTTACTTATTTAGATTGTATCTTTCAGACCTAACATTTTCATATGAGGTGTTCTACAGTCTATATGCAAATGACCTGAAATTAGATAAACTGATTACATGTGTGTTACAGATAAGGCATGTCTGCAAAAGAACTTGACTAAATTGTCCATTTGGGGCACAGGAGAGTAATATGCTGATAAATACCTCAAAAACTAAGGATATGAGATTTTGGAGACATAAACTGAAAGGTGAGTATTTAATACAGTACACAGTGATTGAAACTGTAGATTCATTTAAGAACATGGGCATATGGGTAGATCCAGTTTTGAATTTTTCTAATCATATAAACCAACTGGTTAATGACAGTTTTAGAACTATAGGTTATATAATAAGATTTATAAAGTCTAGGAAATCAGAAATGATAAAATCATTGTTTGCTGGTTACATTAGACCCAAACTTGAGTAAGGAATAACAATATGGAAACCCTATACGAAAACAAGCATGAGTAAACTGGAAAGAGTACAGCGGAAATATACTAAGGGCATCAGTGGATGTAAAAATGTAAGTTATTATGAAAGACTGAAATATCTGAACTTGTACAGTGTTTCATACTGATATTTAAGAAGAGACCTTATTCCAGTATGTAGGGCATTTTGAGACAACTCAGAAAACAAAAGCGTAGTTGTGCAATAAATAACTTCAAAACCAGTGGTGGTCACTATTATTCTTCCATGCTGATAGGTATGCCTATTTTTCATTTTGAGACAACTATCTGCGGGAATGTTTAAGCTATCAAAATGTAGTATAGAATCATCAGACAACCAATGTAGAAGATTCTATAGGAATGAGAAGTGTACTAATTGGTTCTCTGAGAGAGCAGCTGATGCATGGAGTAGACTGCTAAACTACATTAAAGTAAACACTAATTTAAGATATATTTAAGAACAACTTGAGCACTTATGTGAACAACTGTTTTTGGTATATTGACAGGCTAGAAGGGCATTAATGCCTGAGCTTGAAATATTTTTATGTATGTATATGCACGTATGTAACCATCTCAAAGAATAGTGAGTTATGATTAGAATTACTTAAAGTACTAACCTTTTCACATTAGCAATTATTCCAGATTTATTCACTAGGATTATGTTCAGAATATTAAATCCCCTGGTCAGTTCCTCAACATTTTGTGAATAGTTGTGCTCATATACCAGATCTATTAAAAAGAGATTTCATATATATATATATATATATATATATATATATATATATATATATATATTATAAGAACTAGTATTGGAATTAATGGTTGGTTAGTTAAAATCCCCTAATATCAAAGTTGGACACCCATCAAAATGCATTTCTACTGACTGCATAAAGACTATTATAACATGAAATTCATATGTGGACATCTGTAAGCTAATGCTACTCTACATTTAACCAATATAGTCACATTTCTCAATACAATACCTAGTACTTTCTCAATACTATACTCAGTACTTCCTCCTCCTGTTTTTTTTTTTCCCTAAGAAAGTGTTTGCCGATGAACGTATCAATAATAATATCCTTCCTCCCCTTCTATTCTCCTTTATAGTTTTATACTTATTAAACTCGGGAAAAATCAAATTACTACAATCCAAATACTCACAGGCAATTACTAGGCTAATGACCCCAGGGGCTTTTTAAGTCTATCCATGCTTTCCAAAGGTGAGAATCATGCTTGTGTCTATAAGGTAAACACCTTAACCATTTTGCCAACCTCCAACAGGTTTTGAACTCTGTACGCTGACACAGAAAACACTAACCTACTAAGCTGACTATCAGTTGAAATTTTGACCACGACATTGGGGAACTTTCCCTACTCTTTTCTATAGGTGCCATGGGATCTTTTACATCTATCTGAACTATGACCCGCTCAAGCAGATGGGTTCTTGGTTTAGCATCCTATCTGAAGGATGACACACTCGAGAGTACCAAAACTACTTTTTACAAGAGACAAATTAAATTAAGGAATCACTAGTATTGTCATCCTGGCATCATGGTGAGTATTTTGAGTATTTTGCTTTCAGTTTAGAGCCAAGAAAGGGGTTGTAGCATTTATGGAGGATTTTGAAGGTGAGGCTGGATTAGAGTAGAGTGGTCCTACCTGAGGTGGATAGGAAGCTGGCTTTCTAGATTAAGATACAGTGATGTTCATAGCAAGGAGAGAGATTTATACAACTACATATTGCATTGACAGTGGTTTGTATGAGGATGGTATTGTAGGCAGAGAATATGGTAAATACAAGTAGAGTATATTTAATCTTAGGAATTTGGACATTCTTAGCTATTATTATTCTGACTTCTGTCTGGGTGAGATAGTTAAAAATAGAATAGCTTACTTTAGCCTGGGCAATAACTTTTTAGTGGCATTTTCTATGTGATTGCTTAGGGAAAGGGTGAAGTGTTGTTATATATACAATGCTAGTAGATAAAAGGATATAACTATATAGTGGAAAGATATATGGGTGGAAAAAGACAAACAGTATGCAACGTTTAGAGTCTGAGAGTTGAGTAGCTCTGCAGTGCGGGAGTAGGTGTGTTAGAAACTAGGTGGTGGAAGTATGTTAGTGACAGTATGTGGGAGGTGTGGCCTGGAAATAGTAAAGAAAATGCTGTATGGGTGGGGTAGTGGCCAGGAGAAAGATAAAGGACATAATGATGTGGTGGGTAGTATGTTGGTAAGATCAGGATTACAAAGGGTATAAGATGAGTTTGCATGTTTTTTTTTTTTTTGGTTGATTGGTGAAACCGAGGAGCAGCCTGAAGAAGGATAAAGGAAATGATGCAGGTGTTGGGTGGGCTGGTGATAGGGTGGGGAACCAAAGCAAGACCAAAAAAACAAACCAGCAAGGAGTGGGTTTGCTCTACCTCAAATTAACCCTTATACCAGAGAAATGAAAAATAACAATTATAAAGGTAGGTAAGTGTATTGGGAAGGAAGTTCATAGCCTGCAGTGAACTGATGAATTTTGTATATTTCTCTTAACAAGTCTGAGACAAAAACAGCGTACTACAGTTTCAAAGTGCATCTAACGCCATCTGTGGGAGGAGGAAATAGTATTATGGAGAGAAGAATGGCTGTCTGGGTTTTAATTCCAGAAGACTGTTTTTAAGTAAGACACTCATAAGCTGTATTTCATTCTCTGAAGATTTTATTAGTTCAGGCTATTTGTATTAAGGTTTGTTTTGGATTAAATGTTTAGCTAAAAAATGATAATAGTTAAGGGAGTCTTTACATGCAGGTTTTCTGCCAGTCTGGCAGGGGCGGCTCGTGCTATAGGACTGCCAGACTGCAGCCCTCCCACCTAGAAAAAACAAAAGAAAAATCTGTGAAACAAGAAAACAAAAACAAAACAAAAAAAAATCACAAGTCCCGACTCCTCTGCGCATGCGAGGACACATTGAGGAACTCACACTGCCTTTATCAGCAGTCCAGATACAGACAAAGCGATACCCATCAATCTGTGCAGTGATGACCGCACAGAACAGAGGAGGTCCAGACTGCTTCAGCTGCAGGCAGAACCAATGAGGACTGAGGGGTGAGCTCTCACAGGGATTTCACTGCTGTGTGGGCTTTGTTCGTGAAACGGTCATATGTGGATTATACTGTTGGACAGAGGCCTCTGGTAGGTGTAGAAATGGTTGTGTGTGTAATGCCCCAATTGCTATATACTGGTGGCTAGAGAGAACAAATGGTGGTGGGTAGAGATGCTCAGGCTTAAATGCTGTACCTTGGATGCAGGTGGCAAGGACCTGAATTCCCTATCCACCACTATTTCTAAAAAAAATTTGCAGATTTTTGCCTCCTATTTGTTCTGTTCCTCATAAAATCTGTGGTTTCTGTATCTGCATTTTTCCTTGCAAAGTATGTAGTGCAGTGGTGCATTGGTAGCATTGCTGCCTGACAGCTAGAGATTCTCTGGTTTGCTTCTTGACTGGGGTGCCTTTTGTGTGGAGTCTGCATGTCCTCCCAACTTACAAAGATGTGTCTGGAGTTTCTCCCTGCTTTGCTGAAAATTGTCTTTTGTTCCAAGTCAGACTAGTTTCCTGGTTAAATATTTAAAAATAACAAGCATTTGAATTTCAGACTTCATATTCTTCAGAAAGTACATGGTAACACAAAACTGTTTATTTTAGCAGTTGTCTAAGTTTATAACATGGATATTTGAAATTTGTCCCTATTTTTGGGACTGTATTCCCCCATTATTGGCTTTGTCCAGGTATTTTGTGTTAAGGTTGAGAGCTATCTATGGTGAGAACTGAATTCACTGAATGTTTGGGGGTTGTATTCCCCCCATTACTGGCTTTGTCCACATCTTTTTTGCTAAGAGGTTGAGAGCTATGGTGAGAACTGAATTCACTGAATATGTTTGGGGGCTGTATTCCCCCATTATTGGCTTTGTTCAGGTGTTTTGTGCCAAGAGGTTGACAGCTATGGTGAGAACTGAATTCACTAAATGGTAGCCATTTAAGTTTGTCTTCCTCTCTTTCAAAAAATAGCTGATTTAGCATAGTGGTATGTTTCTCTGACTGTTTTGCACAAGGTCCCCTTGGTTAAAGATGTGGCAGTGAAATGTATGGTGGTAACACAGCATTTTATTCTAGCAACTTTCCAACATTATACAAGCAATGTTTAAAATGTGACCCTGGTTTTTGGGCTTTTGTCCCCCCCCCCAATAAATTTTGGCTTTTTCCAGATTTCTTGTGCTGCAAAGTTCAGAGATACAACTGTGTGTCGAGTAGATTTTACAAGGAGCTGAGAGCTGCAGGGGAACAAAACTTTACTGCTGTTTATTCTGAGTTTGCTTGCATTACTAATAGCACAACAGATAGTGTACTTGCTTTTGATGCAGAAGGCTGTGGGTTCTACTCCCACAGTAGATAGATGCATTGCTGATTCTATACTGTGTTGTAAAGGGGGTGGATGCTGCAGTCCTTTTCGGTGAAGATACTAGAGTAATAACTATGAACCTGTTATCAGTTTGCCATACAGTCCCTATTGCGATATTACTAGCTTATCATTTTTTTTAATGCATGCAACATAGGCAATTTATTCCTCAAGGGCAACAGGCACTTTATTTGTAGATGAATAAACAATGATATATAAAGTTGTTTGCTAGCAGCAACCTCTTTATTGTTACAGATTTCTTTAATTTGGAATTATTTAGATGACTTTTACTACTTCAGAGATTGTGCATATTTACTGATACTGGTGGACTGTAGAAGGTTGAGTAGACTTTTATGATGGAAATGTTCTGAATTGGGTAGTTCTGTCATTGGTGCATGTATTTTGCTTTATTGTTTACTGGAAAAATGTTCAAAACAATAAATTTAAAATGCCCTTTAACAACTGTACTGTATTGTACAAGGAATACAATTTAATACAGTCGGGAAGGTGTATCAACGAGCATGTGTATGTTTCATGTTCAAGGGGCCTATGATTTGAAAACAACCCAAAAGGGGCCTATGATTTGAAAACAGCCCAAAGTTAATCTTTATCTGCCACTGGCAAAATGTATTTTCTTTGAATGTGGGTTTCAATGCTGTTTCAATGCATGTGAGTTTCAAGGGCAGAGAAGTTTTAATGCTAAGTCTGTTTTCATTGTGAGACTGCATTGCTTTGTTTAGCAGATATCTACTGGGGTTTGTGCTGTAAAAATGCAAAATAAAACTTTCAAATGAAATCCAAATCATCGCAGAAGTAAAGCATTATGCACATTACAGTGTTTATGGTAAATAGGGCAAAATAACCAAGGAATGGGACATTGGAATGGTTGCAGGGGGGAGGCTCCAATTGACCATGATTTTGAGAGGGGAAGGACAGCAAACTCAGACAGCCCCGGTTGAACTATACCTCTCAGCTGTCCATATTTTTGCAGAATGAATAGATATTTGCTTCTTATTTTTGGTTTGTTCCTCATAAAATGTGTGGATTTCTGGCAAATCATTTAGGAATGAAGTCACTGAATGACAGACATTGAGTTTTACGTCATAACCTTCAGAAAAATGCATGCTAAAGAAAAAAACTGTTATTCTATCAACTGTCAGGTTTATACAAGAGCAATTTTTAGTAGTGTTTGTATGTTCCCCCAATATATTTGACCTTGTCCAGATTTCCTGCATTAACAGGTTGAGAGGTACGTGCAAATAAATTGCTTTATAGAATTAGGCATATCCAAACCTCTCAACTGTCCCCGATTTGGGCTCAAAATGTTGCTCTTCCCCTAATAATCCCTCTGCAAAATGGCAATTTTAGAAGAAAACATAGAGGGTTTACAATTAATAAATAACTGTAATAATCAGTTATAGATTAGTTTTATTTCAGAAATGCATGTAGATACTTTTATTTTGTCAGCTGCTCAAGTTAGCAGTATTAATATTAAAAACCCTTCTTTGACAGGTTCCCAGCTGTATTGTGTGGCTATTTTATATTTTTGCATCACATTTTTGGTCCATTTTTCATAAAATTGTGTTTTTTTGGCAAATTAGTGGCAAATCATTAAAGACTGAAGTTAGAAAATAATGAAAGACATTTGAGTTTCAGATTTCGTACCTTTCAGAAAATTCATACTAATGCAAGACCTACTATTCTATTATCTTTCTAAGTTTATTAGAACAATATTTAAAAATTGTCCTTATTTTTGGGCCTTTGTCCCACTTCTATGTATGGCTTTGTCCAGATTTCTTGAGAGGTATGACAAATGTGTCAGGGCCATCGCAGTCAGTCAGAGACATTTCAAATTGTGACAAACTTGTTGCACCCCACTCTCCCATGTAGTGACTCTGAATGTGCCCAAGCAAGGCAAGGAGCAGTTATGCAGTGTAAATGTGCAGACTACCCCCCATCCAAGGTAAACACAAGTACTACAGTGGCTTTTCATCTGTCATTGATTTTGCAGAATGTTCTGGTTTCTGTCATATTTTTATACTGTTGACTTATGCTTATTATTATTCAGAAAATGCCTTTTGCTCTGTGTTTAAGTAGCAGTGCTTTAATGACCATCAGGTAAGCTTGTCTGATATTATAAGATGCAAGTAAGTTTTAATAAGCAGTATTGCCAACATTGAAAGCCTCTCTGTTGTTGCCGTGCAGAGAATACTTAAATAACTAGATAACATATAAGCCTTGGGTATTGAAATGCATATGACAGTATTTGTAATAAAGGACAGGATTACATTATGTTAAGCTCATTACAGGCTTTACCTGCAAACTAAACAGAATGCCAATCTATCATGTGTGGTCCATATCCTGTGCAGTAAACCTTTAAACAATATATGTTGAGCTTGTTTCTTGTTTGCTTTTCATTTTTTACTTTGATCATGTTTTCCCCATGAAACAAGTAGATAGTTGTTGTCAGGCAGCAGGTCTTTTTTGGATAAGAAACATTTTTACAAGTGGCGGCATCACAGAGATTGCTACTTTCACCATGTTATTTGGTACTTTAATAAAGCTTAATATAAATTATAATTAGAAGTGGAGTACAAGGAGAAGTGGTTTGAGTTTGAGTGCTGATTGTTTTTCTTATACTTGATTTTGACTGGCATTCCAGTAATATATTTAAAAAGTAATTTATTTTTTCATGCCTCACATCCTTTTTGTTTCCATCTAGATATTAAGTAAGCTGTCATGCAGCCAATGGATTGAAATATTTTTTTTTCTTCTACACTTCATTTTGTCTTGATTGGACTCTCATAATGATGGTTTGGCACCCAGGGCAGCATATTTAATTAAAGTGTTTGTGGTTTTGAGCATAGCTCCTCCCATTTCTAGTTGGTCACACCCATTCCCATTGACCCCACCCATTCAGCTGTCTCCTGCAGCCCCCCTTTGATTTGAAGTCACCAACCGACACTGCAGTCTGGTTAGTATTGCTAAAGAGACCTAGCTTTTTATTTTTATTTATGCTTGTTAGTGTTTTCTTTGTGAGCTGCTGATTTGAAATGGTGAGTTCCCAGATACCAGCCAGAAGTTCCTAATCAAGATGGATAGTTAGATGGAGAAAATGCATGGCTACTGTATAGGCTTACTGCCATTCTGGTTAGTGCTGCTAAAGTTATCTGTCTTCTCTTTTTTATTTTTGCTTACTAACACCTTCTTTGTGAACTACTGATTTGAAATGATGAGTTCCAAGATATCAGTCAGAAGGTCCTAATCAGGGGTGGGTAGCTCACTGAAAAAATAATGGAGCTGTTATTCGGTTTTTCTGCTATTATGGTTAGTGCTGAAGTGAGCAACCTTCTATTTTTAATTTCCTTAATATTACCTTTTTTGTCAGCTAGTGACTTGAAATGGTGAGTTCCCAAACAACAACTAGAAGCCCCTAATCAGGAGTGGGTAGGTTTGTTTGTCTCTTTCGGCTTTTCCCAGTTAGGGGTCGCCACAGCGGAACTACTGTCTGCTAATGACTGGCAGTTGATTTTTATGCACTGGCTTGCCAGGCCTGATGCACAACCTTCAATGAAGGTACGCCCATTCACGCATGTCTCCACACAGAAGACGCTCTAGCTGAGAATCGAACCGGACAGCGTCTTACTGTGAGGTGACAATGCTACTGCAGCACCACCACCACGGGTAATCAGGAGTGGGTAAGTAAACAAAGAAAATGCTGTGCTTGCTCTAAGGGTCCAGCTGACATGGCTGAAGGGCTGTTATCTGGAGGGAAGACAGCACTTTAATTGCTACTCTAACCATAGGCACAAAGTACAATAACCACATATGTAATGGTGTGCTGTACATCAACTCTTTCATATTCACCCATCTTTGTGCTAGAAGGCAGTGAAGGAATCCATGTAGAGAACAAATAGAAATGCTATATTCAGTATCAGACTGATTGTGTAGGGAGAGGCCATTGTTGTTACCACAGTAGGGTCCATGTATACAATCTGAGTGGAAAGGTGTAATGTAGCACCTGAAGATGATTATGACATGGAATCCCTTATCAATTTATTATTGTTTGTGCGAACAACATTTAATTGGCTGCAATGTGCCGAAAAACAGAATGTCGAATGCACAAACAGTTTTACACCAGATAGTCGACTCCACTTATGCGAATGCGCAACTGCATTCGCATAAGTGTAAATCAACTATCTGCACTGGAGATCGCGGTACAGTGGAGAGTGGAAATTCATCCACATACCCACTGTAGTGCGATCTCAGAGTCAGAATATATAACTAGGGGGTGTGGGGGGAGTGATAGCTGTATAGGAGTTTGATTTACATCATCTCCTATATGGCTATGATGTGGTGGTTTTGACAGCAATGTCAAGTCAAATGCGTCGAGCATTTGGTTCGACATTGTGAACATTAGTTTTTTTTTTACTTTCAGTATTACCATTCATTTATTTGAACGGAAAATGTTTTCCCGTTCGAATAAACAATAGTAAACCTCTCTTATCTTACATATCTATTGGTGTATACTGCTGACAAAAAAGACACACACACACACATACACACACACACACACACACACACACACACACACACACACACACACACACACACACACACACACACACACACACACACACAGTGATGATATCCTGCTTTTGGTATATGACACCCATGCGGACAAATCGTAAAATTATTGACCACACTGCTAACACACAGATAATCTAAGCAGTGCCATGGTGCAGAGGGATAAGTCCTTACTGTATCTAAGACAGTCCATGTTTGATTAGCAGCACAAGCAGTAGAGGGGCCACAGATACAGAATGGAGGTAAGAGGCCAGCATCAGCTCACACATCCTGGAGGGAGAAGGAGGAAGCAAATACTTGCTGCAATAAAGCAGCATTATGAGCCTGGCAAGCTTCAGCCTACATATATTGTCAAGAGGTTGTGAATGCATGGAAACACCCTTGTGCCTCTGCAGAGGATGCAAGGTTACTGCAGTTGCATGAGTTAGGGCATACCCCTAGATGGCAGTATAGCAGAGATCTTGATCACCTTATTGGCACCAGACTTGTATTGGGTTGAACCTGTGGGAGGCTAGCATGGATCTGGTAGATCCAATAAATGAAGAGAAGCACTGGTAGAAGCTGAGAGTCAACTATGAGTAAGAAACACAGATATCACAGAACACTGTAGAATAACTTCCACAAGACTCAAAGATAGCTACACTTATGCCAGTCAATAGACAGTCTTTCAGTCAGATAAAATACTACGCTCAGGTCAGTTGAGTGGTTGAAGCCATTTCTGAATGTCTCAAAGATTCATGTTATGTATATATCTGATGTTAGAAGTAGATCTTAGTCATTTTAATGCTATTCATTGGTTGACTATTCTTGGCATAGTGTGGTAGAAAACTGCATTTTTTAGTGTACTTTGAGAAGAGTAGTTAAGCTATCATTAGATATGGTACTTAGAATGAAGAACACTTAAAAGGAGAACATATAGCTTCTATTCAATAACGTCTACACTAAGTATTCACCGTTCTGAGTGAACAGACAACACAGACATAACTCACACCTTCTTCCTCCTCATTTTAGTTTTCCTACTGATTTTTTATTTATTTTATTTTATTTATTTTACATTTGTTAACTGGGATAGTCCAACTGGACACATGTCGATTTTCAGTGGAGGCCCGGAGAGAAAAGCTCCAAAGAAACACATATGCAAGAGACACACAAACAATATATTTTACATGTTTCTAGCATATTCAACCAGACAATATAGATGAGCACACATTATTAATTCCTTCACAAAGACATATAAAATGATCAATACATATACAAATAATAAAGTATGTTAAATATCTATCTAGACTCACATCATGCATATGAATGTGGTATTGATAAGACTAAACAGTCCTATCAGGAGATTATGTGTTTAAGGCAAGAGTTATAACAGGAGTGGAGTAGGATTGAAGTTAGTCTGGTGTGGAGCAGAGACATAACCATTTGTTGCTAAGATGGCTTTTGATAGATTTCTTAAATTTGGATAGAGAAGATTCCAGTGTAATGGATGAAGGCAGGGAGTTCCAAATTTTGGATATGTAAGATGAGCAGAGGGAGTCACCAGCATGGTTGTGGGATCTAGTAACTGTTAATAGTAACATATCTGTGGAGCGGAGTTGCCTAGGACAGGAATACTGCTGAATTAGGTTGCTTAAAGCTGGTGTTTTATTTGGGTGGGAGAGCAGCTTATAAGTAATGATAAGTTGATTGTAGATTAATAAATTTGGCAGTTCAAGCCAGTCCAATTATTTTAGGTTATAACAGTGATGGGTTCTAAAAGATGAGTTATTAGCAAATCTGGCTATTTGATTATAGCAGGTTGCCAGTTTGCTGGTTTCTGTTTTGGGTAGATTTGTTAGGATTGGGGATGCATAAAGTAATGTTGAGAGCAAGTTAGTGCAAGCAATTGTGCGAGCAATTGTGGTCCTAGCAGTATGGGTCTAGTAGGATTTGTATTTGTAGAGACTACCTAGCTTTCTGTGAGTGTTTTTAATAGCTAGATTAATGTGGATATCAAACTTAACTTGTTATCAATGGTGCGCCTAGTAGTTTTGTGTGAGATTCGGGTGTGATAAGTGTACCATTTTTAAAGTGAATATTGAAAGTGGTGATAAGGCTGGTATTTTGTGAGGGGTGAAATAGCAGGATCTTGGTCTTTTTGAGGTTGAGAATGAGGCCATTGTCAATAAGACAGTTTTGAACTGAGTGGAAATTATCCTGGGTTTTAGTGTGCAGTTCTTGCAGGGTTGAGTCACTGCATATTATAGTGGAATTGTTTGCATATTGGATAATAGTGCAATTTGCTGCTGAGTGGAGATTGTTTGTGAAAACTGAGAATAGCAAGGGACCTAGTATTGATTCCTGAGGTACCCCAAGAGTGACTGGTAAAAGTGGAGACAAGTTATTGTTCCACCATACTGCTGGATGCCTTTCCCTAAGATAGTTGTCGAACCAGGAGATTGATTGGTTGTCTAATCCTAGGTTTTTGAGGTGGAAGATGAGTTTGTCATGGCTAACCATATCAAAGACTTTTGATAGGTCTAAGAAAAGGGCAGAAGTAAGTTTACCATTGTTCCTGTTATGGTTTATGGTATTTGTGAATGCTAACAGAGCTGTGGTGGTACCATGACCTGGACGGAAACCATGTTGAGTTGGAGATATGAGTTCCTGATTTATAAGGTGGGACATAAGTTGATGGTGGATGCAGTTTTCTAATGTTTTAGCCAGTGGAGATAGAATAGTGATTGGTTTGTAGTTGGATATGTCATAGGAAGTGCCACCTTTGTGAAGAGGTATGATATAGGCAGTTTTCCAAATCAGGGGCACTGTAGCTTTAGTAATTGATCTATTGATTTTCTTGCAGCTTTAAATATTGACAGGGATTCATAAACACTACCACAAAGTGTATACTACATATACTCTTAGCGTAATCTTTCTGAGTGACTCGAAAGCACAAAAATGGGGTAGGTATGCTTTTGAATACATTTCGTGTACACTTGGTGTACACTTAGTGTAGACGTCAATTAATCTGGCCCTTAGTTTATGCTTTAAATTGTGTGATTGTGCATATTCTTTTATACCTGTAGAGCAAGAGAAAAAATCACAGGTTTCATAACCCTTATTTTAATATAATCAACTCAGATGTCACCTTAGTAAGAAAGGGAAATGTTGAGTGCAGAGGCCCTTTTCAACAACCTGTCTTTTTTCCACTTGTACACCTGCAGTTCACTAAATTATATGCAACCAGCATTGATGCATTCAGCAGGCTTATATAATAAGATTATTACACTGACTGCTAATTTCTGAACTCTTAAGACCACATAGCCTTGGGGAAAAGGGGATATTAAGTATCCCTTCTTCTTCTTATCAGCTGATTGTTTAAAACATTTCACACTTTTAGAGATCTGTCTTTTCTGTGGATTTTCTCCAGTTTCCAAGTAGTGAGGACTGGAGAATTGTCTGTGAGAGACTGAGATAAAGTGTCAACATGCTTAGTATTGAGAGAAGCTATGAGGATCAAATACAGGATGTTATCTTCCCTAGTTGCCTCTTCAGTTCTAAAAGCTGAGTTGTGGTTGGGCCAGACCACATTTGTTGATTTAGCTATTCTAGAAAGGGTCAATTTAATTCAAGAACAAACAAGAATGCTTTGAAAACGTTAAAGCAACCCACTGTGGGAAATGAAAATGTAGATGTTTTAAAAAATAACAGTTTAATTTAGAGACTAATCTGAAATATGAGCAGTTGATTATTAAACATAATCTTTGAAAGAAGAAATTAAGGATGCTAAAAGCAAACTTACTGGCTATGCAAATGATACTAGCTTTGCTCAATTATGAGAAAAGATATTGAGGGTATTAGAAAAGAAAAAAAAGAGAAATTCAAATATAATGCAAATAAAAAGTTTAGGAAGTGTGAGGAAGATTTCAAGAATGGGCATATTTTTAAAAGGAAAGGCTAAATGGTGATTTGAATGGTTATAGAACTGTTGGAAATAAATTAATAAATTATTTCAGAAAGTTAATTAAAGGAGAATGTGATAGGCAAAAACGTATATTGAAAACAGTAATGTTGAAAGTAATGTGTGTACGGCCTATAAGCAGAAAGAAGGAGATAATATGACCATAATGCATAAAGTGATTGATACCATACGTAGTAATCTTATGTTGCGTGAGTCATCGCAATTAAATCAGTTGTTTGATTTAATTATGGAAGATGATTACCTTTCCACATCAGGGACATTGTACCGAACAATGAGACTGAATTCCATTATTCACCAGAGGTAGTACACAGTAAAAGAAAGCATGCATGTTCTGATGGTAGTAATAAGGATAGTACCTTAACTGATAAATTCCAAGGAAAAGAAAAAAGTGGATAAAGCCAGTATTTGAAAGAAATTTCAAGTAACAGAGCAACAAATCCATCCATATATGTGTTGAAGAAGAATTAACTTAAAATGCTGACTAATGGGCTTAACTTTGTAACAAAAACAGAAATGGATATAAGAAACGTATTACAGGGTATGTTGTATTCAAGAAATACAAGAAACATTAATTCAAAAATGTGATGACCTGAAAAAGTAGATGAGAGTCTCAACTACAGAGCTATTCCAAAAAAAAAACAAGCATCTGATTATATTATACCAAATCATGCTATTGATAAACAGTTTACAAAAATGTATGACACTTACATTGGGAGATTGAGAATATATAAGTATAAGCAATTCAAAAATGTAAGCAAAAGTAAGAAGCATTTATTGAATAGTGCTAATGCTAATATTGGTAAACCTGCAAATAAGGGTGGCAAGGTAGCTATTTTAGATAAAAACCATTATAATTTCATAATAGACAACATGTTGTTGGACCTATAAATGCTGACGATATTTATTAAATTAAGGACGAATACAGTAAAGTATTATTTGATTGTTTAATAAAACACAAATTGTCTGAAGAGTTGTGTGATGTCCCCACTCTGGGCCAGTAATCAAGGAGCCTGAATCCTCATCACTGACACTGGAGAGGGACGTTCACTTGGAACAAAAATGGATATGCCCAGTATTTCCAGATGCAGTTCTCTGCATCAAGCACAATTTCCCTTAAGAGCACACAGGGAATACACTCAGTCTGGGATCTGGGTTCCCCATCTGTCCATATCCCCAGTAAGACTCCCCACCTGCACAGCTGTAGGTTTGAGTCCTCAGCCAAGCTTCCAAGCCAAGTCCACCAGCACCCTCTCTGTGAAACCAGTGCTTTGTGTCCCTGCTCCAAGTAGCTGACATGCATATACTTAGAGATTTGATTTTCACAAATGCAGACACACACACACACACACACACACACACACACACACACACACACACACACACACACACACACACACACACACACACACACACACACACACACACACACACACACACACACACACACACACATGCCTGGGAAAGAATGGCACAAATTTACTAGCTATGCCCCCTTCTGCCCAGACTATAGGGTAATTACACTGCCACCAGACACCCCAAAGCTAGCTACTCTAAGGCTCATACAAGGGTACCCAATTATACTGAGTGACATTAATGATATTACAAATGGTAATGTTTGGCCAATGCAGTAAGGCTTCCTGGAATGGTCACAGTGTCACAATATATATATAAGTACTCTCAGAGATTAAAATGTTCTCTAAAGACCAGCCACAATGAAAAGTTTAAATATAGTTAATAATAAATAACAAAAGAACATGAAAATACTAAATATCTATTTACAATAAATACCATAGATTCAGTCACAGGAAATACTAAAAATAACACAGATGGACAGGTTCACACAGATACAGAAAAAAAAACAATACTTAACTAATCTCACTATATTTTCCTGAGTGATCTAAAGAACTGTAAGATACTATCTTCATGGCCTAAGCCAAGTATTTTAATTTCAAACTATTTTCAAAGTTTGAGATTAACCTCTTCTGTTCCAGTATCCTCTGTTAAAACATATGCAATTATACAGTAACAATAATGCATGCATATTTGTTTTTCTGTAAACAGGGCATACTGTTGGTACATTTGTAACACAAGCATTTTACAAATACATTTTTCAACACAAGCATCTGTACAAATCAGTTTGATAAACAAATGATGTAGAATTCTTTATAAAATTCCGCCTAGCTGTGCTGGCATATGTTACACATCCACTGTCCTACTTCTTCTGGCATAGCTAACAATAGCTCACATTGTCACATCTCTCCCCCCTTTGAAGACTCAAGCTAGGTTTTCAAGTGACACTTGAGAAATGCTGCTTGCGAGCAATGAGCTTGTCTGGGAATACATTAACCCATACCCTGTCTTGAGAACACACCTGCCTTGGCATTGCTGACCCCACTACAGTGCTGCACTCTCATATCATATGCCTGCAACCCAAGGCTCCACCATAGTAACTTGGCATTTTGCTGGCTGGCTTGCTGTAACCATAAATCCACCTCAGACTCCCTCTGCCTCCTACTGCAAATACTTAGCACCAGACCCTCTCTATCCTAGTAAGGTTTTGTCATATTAACATGGTACTGCCTCCTGCCTAGCAGTTCTACCATGTTGTTAACATCACTGAACTTCCTTGTCACTTTGAAGAGTCCCTCCCAAGCTGCCTGCAACTTATTGTGTCTGAAAGGAATAAGGACCATAACCCGCTGTCTCACAGCTTACTCTCTGGCTCAAGCATTTGTGTTATACCAGACCGTTATCTACTGTTAGACTCCTGCCTTTTTCTCCTGGGCCAAGCCCATGAGTTCCCCAAGCCTTGTCCTGATGATCAGGACATATGCCACAATAGACTTCTTGTGGGATTCACACTCCCCCTCTCACTCATCGCAAATCAACTCTAAATACCCCTTCACCCTATGCCCATACAGCAAATCAAAGGGTGAAAAACCTGTGGATTTCTGGGGTACCTCTTTGTAGGCAAAGAGCAGATGTGAAAAATATGTGTCCCACCCTCTCTTAAACTGGTCTGCAAATACCTGTAGCATGGTCTTTAGTGCAGAGTCTAACCTCTCCATAAGACCATTAGTCTGGGGATGGTAGGGGGTGATTTTTAAGTGCTTCACCTCACAGTGCTTCCACAGACAAACCAGCAGGTATGACATGGAATTGGCACCTCTGTCAGTCAGCATTTCTCAAAGGAAACCTACCCTGTTGAAAATCTCTAACAAAGCATTTGCCACCTTCTCTGCTTCAATGGAGGACAGAACCACTGCCTCAAGGTATTTAGTAACATTAGCATAATCTACTACCACCGGGATACACTTCTTCGCTGTGAAACTTGGGGTACTCAGAGGCCCCACAATATCCATAGCTGCCCTCTGAAATGGCTCCCCAATCACAGGCAAAGGCATCAAAGGAGCTTTGACCTTGTGTCCTCATTTAGCTACTTTTTGGCACTGCTCAGAGGTCCTGCAGTATCCTGTTACATCCCTTGCAATCCCAGACCAATAAAAGTTCTGCATAATATGTTTCTTGGTATGCTTGATGCCTATATGGCCTGCAAAAGGAATGTTATGGGCTATGGCTAGAAGTGCCAGACAATAGGCTCTAGGAATTACCAACTGCTGTATTAGCTCACCCTCAGTGGTCCACTCTCTACACAGAAACCCTTTGTTCCTTTTTTTAATTTCTCCAAGTCTTTTGACTTTCTAACACCATGACAGGAATGGAACCCATTCCTAAGTCAAAGTACGATTAAAGTTCATGAAATTAGTATTGTTTCAATCTTTGATGTCAGCCAGAAGTGGTCTTCACAGCACCCACAATGTGCCTAGTAATTACTCCTTCTGCAATTTGTATGGAGTTACATGTATTCCTAACATATCTAAATACAATTGCAGATTTTTTTTATAAGACCCATTGTTCCTATTTCTATTGGAACTATCTGGGTATCTTTATCTTTCTTCCAAATTGCTCTTGTTTCTGCCTGCAGATTCTGATATCTGATATGCTGTGTACACAAGACACTGTAGTCACTGGGTGTAGTGATCTCAATGATCAACACTACTTTTGTCTTCTTTTCATGGACCATTATATTTGGTATTCTCACATCTATCTTTTGAACTGTTGGTAATGGGTGATCCCATGTGATGTAGACTTCATCATTTTTGTATAATGCTTTGTGGCTCATGTTTCCAGTGTTTTTCAGCTACTTCAATATTATTATGTTTGAACAATCCCCAGTGCAACAGACTTGCCACATTATTATGTCTATCAGTATACAGTCCTTCTGCTATTAGTATATCACAACCAGCAACAAGGTGTGCAACCATTTCCAATTCTATTTTACAAAACCTGTATTTGTCTGTTTCTCCCACATATTCAGTGGACTTTGTAAACCAACATGTATCTAGCCCACTATCATGGGCCTTTAATACTAACATTTCATCTTTTGGATTGAACATGCCTCTCCTTAGCCATTCCTGTGGTTGATCCCGATCAACATGAGGTTCTTCTAGGAGTTTTCTATACTTGCAACTATATTTATGCATTTTCCACATTTCTTGCCTTTTCATCTAATCCTGGAACTCTTTGTTCCAGTATACAGCCTCCCCTTTTCCTTGAGAATAAGGTGTCTCCCCAGCTACCTCCCTCCATCCTCTTAGTGTAGGGTCTGGGGGCTTAGCCTGTCTCAATAGTATGTCTGTGACCCTTCCCCAGTCCATTTCCATAGAAAGTGTCATATTTTCTGACAGCAGTGCCTCTCTGTCAGCTTGGGTACTACTACTCCCCTCTCCCCTTACAGTCACTCTGTCCAAGGGAACATCAGTACCTACCAGAAGCTCACCTTCAGGCTCACTACTACAGGATAGCTCACTCCATGAAATAGCCACCTCAACTGCCATGGCTTCAGGTGTGGTGTCTTTCTGGTTCTCCCCCAGGCAACCCAGACCCACATGCCTGTCTCCAAACCTGACTGTATGTAACTGAATGCACACAAGGTACTGAATTTACAAAGTAATTTTCTATCTATACATCTGCTAGAATATCCTTAAAAACAACTACTTGCTTGCTTCATTTTCCACCCTCCCAGTCAAGGTGACCCCTGGCCAAAGGCATTTGTAATGAAGTCTGTCCAAAACTCTGACTGTAGTGGCCTGCCCAAGCAAGTACTGCTCCTCTTTAACCACTGCAGGCTTCACAATGGTTAGGTCAGAAGCTGTGTCTCTCTTTGCAGTGGCCTGTTTTTCATCCACTAAGATAGGATATAACCTCTGGTGATAGTTTGGTACCCCTGTTGTCTCCAGAAAACTTGCCACCAGCATACTGTTATTCCACTTGCTGCCTACCCCACCTTTTGTTCCCCACCTTGCCTCCATGGATAATCCTATATGATACGTGGCCCCACTGGTTATATTTAAAACATTTAACCCTTGATCCTGGCTGTGTACCTGAACTAGTGGCTTCCCCTATTACTGGTGGACTCTTTTGGGGTGGTTTAAGCTGCCCATCATGGGTTCCCTTATATCCATGTGCAGCATTTGGTATCCCTTTCCTGTGCAGTGATGCTCTGCACACTAAGTAGAGATCCCAACTTTCCCCAGCTCATCTACAGAGTTACACACTTGGTCTGGCAAGATTCTCATGTCCTCAGGCAAAGTGCAATGGGCTTATTCCCTCACCAAAAGGTCTACCAGCCCTTTACAAGTGCTGACCTGATACCCACTCATCCACCTATGAAAATAAGTGCTTAAATCAGCAATATAAACACACACACTTTCATCTGACTTGTATCTATGCTCACAAAACTTTTTTTCTGTAATCTTCCGGTGTTAACTTAAAACATTCAAGTAACCATTCGTTAACATTATCGTAGTTTAAACAATCAATTTCAGACAATTTAGAAACAGCAGCTACAACTTTACCATAGAGTAAGGTGGTCAGGAACCATACCCAGAGCCCGTGTTCAACATTATATTGTTTACATACGCTTTCAAATATATGAAAAAAATGTCAAAATTATCACCCTCTGTAAATTTTGGAAGAAATTTACTGACCTGTATGTGATGTCCCCACACTAGGCAAGTAATAAAGGAGCCTGAATACTCACCACTGACACTAGAGAGGGACGTTCACTTGCAATACAAATGGATACACTTAGTATTTCCAGATGCAGCTCTCTGCACCAAGTAAAATTTCACTTAAGAGCACACAGGGAACACAGTCAGCTCAGGATCTGTATTTCTCTATATCTGTCTCCATCCAGGTCCCCAATAAGACTCCCCACTGGTACAGCTGTAGGGTTAGGTCCTCAGCCAAGTGTCCAAGCCAAGTCCTCTAGCACCCTCTGTGTGAAACTAGTGCTTTCTCAAAGTAGCTGACACACACACACACATACACACACACACACACACACACACACACACACACACACACACACACAAATACCTGGGAAAGGCTGTCACAGATTTACCTGCTGTGCCACCTACTGACCAGGTAGTTGTCACCACCACCAAACATTCCACAATCAGCTTCTCTAAGGCTCTTAACAAAGGGTGTCCAATTATACTGTGCAATATTAATACTAATACAAAGGGTAGTAGTTGACCAAGACAACTAGGCCCTCAGGAGTGGTCCACACAGTGTCACCAAGTAAATATAAGCACTCTCAAACGTTATGTACTCTCTAAAAGGGACCAACTACAATAAAGCATTTTAAATATATTTAATAATAAAAAATAATAGAACATGAAAAAAAAAAAAAAATATATATATATATATATATATATATATATATATATATATATATATAGTATATATATATATATTTTTATATATATATATATCTATATCCATATATATATACATATATATATATATATATACCCACACACACACACACACACACACACACACACACATCTATATATATATATATATATATATATATATATATATATATATATATATATATATATACTGTAAACCAAAGAGTTCAAATCACAGGAAATATTGAAAATAACATTGGCGGACAGACTCATACAAATAAAGAAAAACAATCTCTAAACTAGGCTTCACTATATTCCTGACTGAATCTAGGAGAATTACTATTCCCTATGAATGGAGTAAAATGATCAGGTTTACTGGTGCACCAATAAACCTGTTCATTTCACTCCACTGTGTTTTGTGGTTTTTTTTTTTTTTTTTTGTGGTCATGGATTTCATTGTTTTTGTATTATTTGGTAGACAGGCTTCTAAACATAATACTCACTACTCCAAAATTACTCCCTGTGAAATATAATATCCAAGATGGCTTGTAGAATGACCTCATCTGGTCATTCCCCTTTGAAGCTGAGACAGGAATTTAGCATAGATGGCTACAATACACATCTAAATGTTTATGGCAGTGCCTGAGACTTCTCCTGTTTTCACTGAGCTAATAAAAAGGCTTCTTCCAGACTCACCATCTCCAGTCCTGTTCAGCACTGTGGGGTGCCATTTTAATGGTTTAACAGCTCATTTACATTTCCCTTATTTTTCTTAAAGTAAGATAGCTGATTAATCTCTGCTGTCCCGGTATCTTCTAGTAAAACATATACATTTAATTCAGTTACAGTAATACAGGTACATTTCTTTTCATTCCAGCAGGGTTCACTGTTGATACATTTTAACACAAGCAGACCTCACAAATATATTTTCAGCACAAGCATCTGTACAAATCAGTTTGATGTACAAATTTAATATAATTATTTACAAAATTCCAGCTATTTGTGCTTGCACAAGTCATACATCCACTGCCTTTGCTTCTCTTGGCATGGCTGGCAGTACCTGCTATCATCACACTTTATTTCTTCGGGGTTCAGTTATTTCATTCCCCATTATCTCCATGACCCTGGTGAAGAGTCAGCATATTCCTCTCATGTTGATGCTGCTTCTCATTTTCTTCATTGTCCAAAAGATATAGTGTCTCATTTTCTTTTGCCTCCAAACAGATCAGTCTCTCTTTTTCTTCAGCCTTCCAATTCCAGAGTCTCTCTGCTGATTCCAGTTCCACATGTTTGGCCTCCAGTTCAAGTCTGTTTAACTTCAGATGGATTTTTAAGTCGTCTGATAAAAAGGTGAACTGTCCTGTTTCTGAAGCCTGCAAATTCTCATCACCAGCCTGTTTATCCTCCTGGTTGCTGGTCTGAGCTGAGGATAAGGCTGAATTCATTTCCACTTTAGTCAGGTTGGCATGCACCAGCCCTTTGGTTTCTCACACCTTGGCCAACTGGTTCTTTGTCAGCTTGCCATAATCCTCTGGTGACATCTTTGCCTGCTTTCCCTAACTAAAACTAACAAAAATAAATAAATAAATACAACTGTTGTGAAATCAAACTCTGACTGTTTACCTTGTAGCTGCTGGGAATACACACACATACACCTTCACTGAAAACTGCCTACAGGCTATAGAAGTTCAGTTAATGTCCACACCACTACTCACCAATATGTGACATCCCCACTCTGGGCCAGTAATCAAGGAGTCTGAATCCTCTCCACTGACACTGGAGAGAGACATTCACTTGAAACATAATTTGATACACCTTGTATTGCCAAATACAGCTCTCTGCATCAAGCACAATTTCCCTTAAGAGCACACAGGGAACACACTCAGTCTGGGGTCTGGGTCTGGTCCTCTGAACAGATTCCAAATAAAACTCTCCACTGAAACAGTGTATTGTTGATTCCTCAGCCATGTGTCCAATCCAAGTCTTCCAGTACCCTGTCTGTGAAACCAGTGCTGCATGTCACTGCTCCAAATAACTGACACACAAACACACACACACACACACACACACACACACACACACACACACACACACACACACAAACCTGGAAAAGGCTGGCACAGATTTACTAGCTAATGCCCCCTTCTGCCCAGACTATGAGGTAGCTACACACTGCCACCAAACACCCCAAAGCCAGCTACTCTAAGGGTCTTACAAGGGTACCCAATTATACTGAGTGAAATTAATATAAATATAAATGGTAATGTTTGACCAATGGAGTAAGGCTTCCAGGAGTGGCCACAGTATCACCAAATATATATAAATAGTTTCAAAGATTAAAATATTCTCTTAAAGACCAGTCACAATTAAAAGTTTAACTATATTTAATAATAAATAAAAAAGAACATGAAAACACTAAATATCTATTTACAATAAACACCAGAGTTTCAATCACAGAAAATACTAAAAATAACACAGGTGGACAGGTTCACACAGTTACAGAACAAACATTACTTAACTAATCTCACTATACTTTCCTAACTGATATAAATAATTATTATTCTTATTTACTAGAGCAAGACAAGATGAAGTAGGTAAGGGCTCCATCCATTTCAGGCTCCAAGAACAGAGTTTTCTGAGACTTCAGTCTCACCTAGTATTAAACATTATTTTTAGTGATGGATTGCAGAATCACATCACATACATCTGGTCCTATAATTTCTGGTTACCATGCTTTCCCCCTTTGGCTAAAAGCTGTCAGGATTTAGCACCTATGTGTCAATAATACACACACAGTTAGCCTTACTAAGATCTCCCGTAGCTCCTGGAAGTGATAAAATAAATTCAAACCTCCACCCTTCCAGAGTAGCAATTAGTTCACCCCAATGACATTGCAGGAAGCTTCCTACTACAGACTTTTTTGTCTCTGGCTGCATTCAGAACTCTAAGATGCAGCTTTTATGGCCTAAGCCACAGCTAATTTAATGTCAAATTATTTTCAAAGTTTGAGATTAACCTATTCTCCTCTAGTGTCTTCTCTTAAAACATATGCATTGAAACAGTTCCAATAATGCGTGTATATTTCTTATTCTGTCCAGCAGGGCACATTTTTGGTACATTTTTAACACAAGCAGCTTTACAAATACATTTTTCAACACAAGCATCTGTACAAATCAGTTTGATATATGAGTGACATATAATTCTTTACAAAATTCCTGCTAGCTATGCTGGTCTATGTTACATTTCCACTGCCCTACTTCTCCTGACATAGCTGACAATATCTCACATCATCACAAGTTGTATGGTTATGTGTCTTGCAATAAATAAGTAAAAAATAAATAAGATGATATGCATGCAGACCCCCTAACAAAGATAAGAATTTATTGGAGCCAGTACTAAGACCCATTGTTGCTGGAATTAACTATATAACAAAAGGCATATTAGTATTCCTAGATTATGGTGCAGATCCAATAAAGCCTAGATGGTCCGCTAAAACCATATGCATGCCATGGCATTATGCACACATGTTAGCACACCATTTTGTATTCAGTAAGTGGCCCTACACATCTTGTAGAGCTGTGCAAACAAGGCAAACATTGTGGCATGATAATTACAACATAAGCAGTTGAATTGTATGCTAATCAACAAATTCAAGATGGAGTAGCTATTCACAAGCTATAAAGCAATCGTGTAGACTCAGTGTAGGTTTTTCCTGTAAATTCCAAAACCTATTAAATACAGCCATGGAAGGAACTCTACACAGAAACAATGTTAGGGGCTGCGGTTGGTGTTATACATTTGCATGTGCATCATGCAAAAGTCTGTGCTGCTGTTGCTGCTGTAAATAGATCCTGGCCAAGAAGGAGAAGGAGGAGGGTATTTAGACCCTGTTTATTTATCACATTCTGCAAGATGTGGAAATTAGTACTGTAGGGTGGATAGAGGCATGCAAAAGGAACTCTATAACCTCTGTCATCTGCAACTGAGAGCAAGGGCAAACTGAGGAGAAACAATACCTGTGGAGACTAAGATATGTGTAGCACTTAGAATATTAGCTAGAATATTAGCTACAGGATCCTTTCAGAGGCCAAAAGGCCATATGCTGGGATATCACAGGCATCAGTATCCAGGATGCTACATAAATTCCTAAATGATATGCTACAACATACCACTGATTACATACAAGTTTCCCCATATACCCAAGGAAATACCAGGATGGCTACACAACTGCAAGAACAAAACTCTTGAAACCCAACTTTTGACATGGAAACACACAAATAGTATTTGGCTTCCCAACCCTCCCAAAACATCAGAAAAACAACAGTTTGCA
The DNA here is from genome assembly GCF_019279795.1 of Protopterus annectens. Lineage (NCBI taxonomy): Eukaryota > Metazoa > Chordata > Ceratodontiformes > Protopteridae > Protopterus > Protopterus annectens. The sequence goes on from NC_056735.1 coordinate 1,556,430,993, forward strand.
GAATCCAAGGAATAACACATAATTCACCTGTTATGAATGCTTCCCATACAATTTTCACAAAATGTGTACACAAGTACAACACAAAAGTGAATTGTATATGATTGCTAGGCACCTCTCACTGTGCCCAGCACTCCACTGGTGATGTCTATGGGTCATCTTAGAAGCATTACACCTCTGTGTCATTGATAGCATAGTACTGTACATTGCCATGGAATAATGTAGGAAAGACTGTAAGGTAATAACACTTGTAATCTCAGTTAATAAGGCTGTCTGTCATTGAAAGTCAATGCATGGCAAAATGCCTATACAAGAGTGAAGTATAAGAAGTGCATAGAGATAGCAGTTTAATCTCCTAATGCATATATGTAACAATTTTCTTTATAACATGTTAACAAATCTAGCATGTACTTGAAAAATACAAGTATGCCATAGCAATATCAGAACCCTTCTGTGCAGATAAATCTAAAGGAATCTCATTCCTCTTTGTTCCACAAATACACAATTCTTCTCACCTTTGAGTTCCCTAGTTACACAGTTACCCTGCTATGGTGTAGACTCATGCCTCTGAGTACAGTGAAGATACAAATGAGGTGTGAACTCATTAAAATTGCTGAATCTCAAACTTTTGTATTCATGTAGGAGATGTAAATGTAGTGTAGGCAGTACTTCAGTGTTTGTTGCTAATGGATTGCAACTGTGAATGGTTAGTGGGAGGGAGAAGGAATACACAGCAATTCATACTCCCTTACCTGCAGTGGGTGTGTCAGCCGGAATACTCTTACAAAGTCTAGAAGTAATTGCAGCAAGGTTTTAAATGGAAGTGAGCAGCATACATTTCTCAGTTTCTGTTCATTAATATACAAACTTATATGCCTTTGCTGAAAAATGCATATTATTGTCATTTTAATATTCTTATATATTTTAAGGACAATGATACAAAATGCCTTACAGACTGTATGTCTGAGATTATTGCTCAGATAAGAGAAGAATGAACACAATACAAAGAGAAGACAGAGCTGCATTGCTGCAAACAATACTCATAAATGGTTGTGTGATCAGTCATTGCACTAAATATGTAATTAACACATGTCCAAATTGAAAGTCTAAAGTGTTATATGTCTTGTTAATACTGTTGATGAAGTGGGACTTGGTTGTATGCACAATGATTTGCATTCCTTCTGCAATGAAATTTCAGTAGAAAAGAAGGATAAGACGCCCTTCCTGAGTTTTGTCAGTTCATTGGTGTGATATTTCCAATCCAAACCTGTATAAATATCTGTAATGTGTGCTGAAATTTATTTTGTAATGTTGCTAAAATAAGCTAAACAGGTGAGATGAAGCTGACCAAAACAAACAATACTCAAAAACACAAGTCTGCTTGTGCGGATGGCTGTAAAACACTTTAATCTCAGAAAATATAAAATATTAAAAACAATAAAACAAAAGAGATGATCACTTTTGCATCACCACAGGATGCTTCATCAGATCCTAAAGAGTAACACACAGTGCAGGTACTTAAATAGCTCCAATTTAGCACCTCAGATCACGTGACCTCGGGGCTGATTTTAAAGGGACATATTCCAATCCTTTGCCAGTAGTTGCCTGTAACAAAATAATCCACTTGGTTTCCAAATTCTCAGTACTGCTTCTCACATCCCCTCCCCTAATACCTGGTGTAAAAACCTCAAGTGCAAAAAAGTTAAACGTATGTATAGAACCTTCTCTTTTTACATGTTTTCCAAGTGCATTCCTATCATCACATTTATTCGTACTATAAATATGCTCCCGAATCCTATTCCTGAAGTATTGATTTGTCTTTCCAACATAATAACATTTACACACAACGCAGTGAGCATAATAAACAACATTATGTGTGTTACAATCAAAATAAAAATCATAATTATATCTACGACCCGTAACAGAATGCAAAAAGTAATCACATTCATTGATGTAGCCACAAAAAAGTGGTTTATAGCAGACATTGAGTCTAGACTGACTCTTAAAGGGACTTTCAGGTGTGGTGGCTGCAATATTTGTGGCTACATCAATGAATGTGATTACTTCTTGCAAGGTTCTATGCATACTTTTATTTTGTTACAGGCAACTACTTGCAAAGGATTAAATGAATGTCCCTTTAAAACCAGCCCTGAGGTCATGTGATATGAGGTGCTAAATTGGAGCTATTTAAATACCTGCACTGTGTGCTACTCTTTAGATCTGATGAAGCATCCTGCCGTGATGCAAAAGCACTCGTCTCTTTTGTTTCATTGTTTTTAATGTTTTATATTTTCTGAGATTAAAGTATTCTATAGCCATCCGCACAAGTAGACTTGTGTTTTTGATTATGTTGTTTATGTTATTTTTATATTAATATTTTCACGGTGCATGGTTTAATGCAAACAGTGAAGTAGATAAATCAAATATATTTCATGTAACGCACTTCTGTGATAAAGACTGCATGAATTACACCTATGAATTAAGTGTGTGTAGCACACCTGGTAAACACAATGAACCGCACATTATATAATATCAGTAGATCATGGTTCATGTCCCACATTTGTCTTTTAAGGATGAAACCTAATAAACACTGCTTAGAAGGATAATACAAGGTGAACTTCACCAGTCATGTCTGCACATCACTTACCTTTGCACAAACACAATTACACGTTATGCATACAAAACACCTGCAGACAGGAATCAGAAAATAGTCACTTTCAAAATGGATACATTGTTGCATTTTTTGTTTACTATCTTGCAAACCCACCAAGCTACATTGCATGACAGTAGTAATTTTCCACACCTGCAGGTCCAGAACACTTGCAGACAGGAAGCAGACAGTAGAATTTTTCAAAACAGATACACTGAACCCTGTATGGTTTGCCACTATGCAAACACTGTAAACAGCACTGGGTGGTGGTCAGCACACATACAGAATAATGAATATGAAAATATACAACTGCTGCCTAGTTGTTCTTGTGGTAGCAGTTGTAAATTAAGAGTTAAAGTATAAGAGAGCCTGAATTCTAATCCAGCTAAGCCCAAACTTTTCTTACTGATGTTCTACTTATCTTTACCTAAACATTAACAGTATCAAAATATGTACAGATAGGAATAAATATCTAGATCATGTGCATTAAGTATACACAGGATATCAGAGATATATTACATGTGTAACTGTGAGTATCAGTACAATTATGGTTGTACAAATACACAGTTACTGAGCCAGAGTAATGCTTGTCCACTCACATTTATAAAATATAAAACAATGTCAACATAATTATAAATAACAAGAAGTATGTTTAGCACTGGAGCTCATAGGAATTAATGTGTGACAGAGGGTATACTGACAATTATGTTTCTATAATTATAGTTATCTGTTCTGGCCTTGGATGCACTTCAGACTTCAATGATACTCATAGATACATGAATGTATAAACCAGACCTTCTCAGGTCACACACATATATGGTTATCCCCTGATCTGTCATGTGTGTGTATATATACATCTATATCTATCTCTCTCTCTCTCTCTCTATATATATATATATATATATATATATATATATATATACATATATTTATCATTAATGAGCATGTCTGGCAAGCACTTTTTCTGGGGCAAGGATGAACAATCACCTAAGTGGAAGAATATGTTTTGTCTGTGTTGCATAGGCTTGAATCCCACATTGTACAAATTAATTTTATCAGTGTGTAAAGCCACACAAACATGTATTAGGTTGCGCAGTTTCTACCCCCAATACATTTCTGCAAAGTTAAATCAAGTAACAGGTATAGCAACATCCAAACCAAAAACTACTGCCAATTGACACATTACCCTTCTTAATTCAGAAACTGCCTTTCTGTGTGTTTGGCAATATTGCTCTCCACTTAATTTTGCATAAACTTGGTAGGCATGGTAGTTTGGGTTTGCACACTAGCAGTAAATGCGATAAGACAAATTGGGGGGAAAACACTCTTAACTGTTGCTGTTTGCCCTGAGCAGAAATCTCTGGAGGTAGAAGGAATGATGCTCAGTTTAGGTTTCAAAGGTGGGGTGTGCCGGGGTCCAAATTATTTTTGGACTCCTTGTAAAACAACACAGCCAAAGGCTGCTGCAAGAGGATTATACTGGGTCTCGATCTAAATCTGAGGCTTGGAATAATCTGGCCAAGTCTGTCACCAGTGTGGCTGGCATTCAAGACACTAGAGAGCAGTACAGGCACCACTTTAATGATCTCAAAAGGTGCAAGCAGGATACACAACCAGTGGCTGGTGAGTTTAGGACTGCTGACATCCCGCATTGTGTAACTATACAGATAAAGAGAATTTAAATTAGATGCAAAATTGCATATAGGTAAGATTGGTATGCATAATGCTCTTCTGTTGTTCTCTCCTTTTTATTCTACAGCCAACCAGGAAATAACAGCAAATAGGGAAGCCCGTGCTTAGCATTCAGAAAGACTGAGGAAAGCAGGGGGTATGTATGCAGAACAACATAACTATTATTTTATCTAAAATATTCCTCATCTATACAGTAGTAGCAAGTTAAGCATGCATATCTTCACTGTAAAATCAAGCATGCATGCTTCAGTCTGTAGCACAAGCCAACTGCAAGAGTCAATTGTAATACTGTAGAAGATGTTGTGGGTTCAGATACAAGTAACAAATATATAGTAAAATCATGGGCGGCACAGTGGTGCAGTGGTTAACATTGTCGCCTCACAGCAAGAGGTTCTCTGGTTCGATTCTCGGCTGGGGTGCCTTCTGTGTGGAGTTTGCATGTTCTCCCTGTGTTCGCGTGGGTTTCCTCCGGGTACTCCGGTTTCCTCCCACATTCCAAAGACATGCATCTGGAGCATTTCTCCCCGGGCCTCCGCTGAAAACAGGCTCTGTGGAACCTAGTCGGACATTCCCGGTCAACAAATGTTAAATAAATAAAATAAAATAAAATAAATTTAAAAATATTACATAATATTTTCAACAGAAGTGACATATATGTCATGCTGTTAACTTAATCCGTATTATGTGATCAAGCATATGTGCAATCTATGTATATTGTAAGGATTACTTGGGGAAATTATCAGTTATAGTTTGTAGTTGTTAATAACTACACTTAAATGTAAAAGTAGAAATAAATTATTGATTTTGTACTAATTTATTATATGTCACATATGATGATACTAATCATCTATTTTTTTTCTCTTAATCCAACCCTTATCTCCCCTTTTTATTTTTATATGTGTGGTCACAACATTTTGATGTCATTAGTTTCTCACAACTCACAAAATGCTTTACAGTGCAGGGGGTAGGCCAGCCAGTGTACTAACTCAGCTTGAGCCTTCTACACCAATGCCCAGAGCATCTGGAACCCAACCTGAAAGCATTGCTTCTGCTGCCCCTGCACTACCTGGTCCCTCCACATCAGATAGCTTAATCCTGGCAGTACCCGGGAATATTGGCAGAGGTGGGGATTTTGTCACTCACAAGGAGATGCCAGGTTTGGTGCATGAGATCATGGAGAGCACCATTGGTGAACACCTCCATCAGATGTAGAGGATGATGTCTATTATGGTGCATAAACAAAACTGTCAAGCACTCCAACACCCTGCAGAGTAATGTGACAGTGATTACAGTTCTGCGGGTAAGGACTAGATTCTCACTGTCCTCATGTTTGACAGGTATAGGCTTCAATTGTCCCCTCCCTATCCCCAGTCATGGTGTCCCCCAACCAGTTGTGTCCCTCGCTATCCCTGTGTCTTGTCTTGTTTGTCGTGTTTGCCTGCATCTGCTTCCTCACCTACCTTACTTGCCTGACCCATAAATACCTAAATCCATTACCCAGCATTCATCTCTTACTGAAATAAAAAATCATAAATGGGCAATGGTCCCAATAATATATTATTGTCCCATACATATCTCTCCAATTTGCACGTTTGTCTTCTCAACACACTTGATTTGGTCCAATTGCCTATACAACATGAATGCATTGTTGTCACGCCTCCTTGTTAAGGCAACAGTCCAAATTCAGCCAATATTCTATACATATTTTCACTTTACACTGTTGAAGAAGTGGATAGCTATAGTTCTTTCCTACCTCCTTCCTGCACATTCCTATATTGCTTTCCCTTTGTTCTTCCCTCTGATTGCTCTCTATTTCACCACTTTCCTGTCTACCCCATTTTAACACCTTTAATCTGGTCAAAAAATGGAATCACACACCACACTCTTAAATAATAAATCCCCAGTGAAGCTCTTCACTTTTTGTCTTCTGTGTTTGCATGGAGTTTGGCATCATGTAACAATACCAATTGGCAGTTAATGGTTCTTCACATCTTATGGCATGGTGCAGTTACCTTCATGAAATGCTGCTTAAATCTGCTGCGCTACAGAAACACACAGAATTATTTAATGATGTTATGAATACATATTTAAAATTATTAGACACATCTGAATTCAAGCCCTGAATCATCTGGGCTCAAAATAAATATGTCAATGCACTTACACCTGCAGCCACAGAGTCAGCTAAACTGCAGGTGTGTTTCTTACACTCAGTACTATCCTAAGTGCTGACTGCCATGCCTTTCCACTTAATGTGTTTGTGCAGAGGTAAGCAAACCAAGAGAACTCTCATACTTTTATCAGTAAAGCAGGGGCCCATGTTTGCTCATCACTTAACTATACGCAAATGGGTAAAGCAGTGCGAATACTTTTTAAAGTTAGACAATTTAGGACAAGATTTCTGTTCTTCATGTAACCTAAACAGCGCTTAAAGAAAAGCTAAAAACTTGTCTTATAAAGCTCAGCACTTTACATAAACTTGTCTTAAAAGCATATCAAGCATTTTTATAAGAAAGTACAAATCCCTCACTCCCTCATCCCTCCAGCATACCAACTTTGCAACTTTACCCCTCTATACCATAAAGTCTACTGCCAAACATCATACCAAACTCATTATTATTTCTAGTCATTATCTGTATCATGTCAATCTCATCTCCTGCCCCAGTTGGTGAATCTACAGCTTTTTCAGCCAATGCTACCTGCCTTACAATTCCTGACCTCCTCCTCCCTCCAACATAACACAAACACTTGGCTGACTCTAATAACTGGCCAAAAACTAATCTCCAACCTCTTTACAACTCAGGACTGGCAAGACCACAGAGGAGGAGGAGGCAACCACCACCACAAAAAAAGATCCACAACAGGACAACACACCACAAACACAACTGATAATAACAAGACAACAACAGCAGAGGCACCAAAAGGACCAATAACAGAACAAATTGCGAGCCTCCATAAGGCACACATACACAAAAACACCCCGCAAACAACACAGGACAAACAAAAAACCCAAATAAAGCACAAAACAACAAGCATAAACAACAACAAATACAACACCAACACACAACACTCCATAGTCAGACAAACTCAAACGTACACTCACAACAGACTCTAAGGAGAGGAATCGAACACACACCACAGGGCTAGCCTCCATAAGGAGATACACAGTAACACATACCTCCCAGACCACGACAAGTACGCCAACACAAGCTGGTGGGTCAATGCTGGCTCCGATGACCTGGCAATGACCTGAAGCATGACGTGCTGGACTCTGTGAGAGGAGCTCCAGGCTTGACTGAGAGACACCTCAGGTCTATGATAATGACCCTGAGCAGTATACAATCCTGACCCTGAGCAGATAGCTACAACCCTGAGAATTTCTGGTAATATTCAAAATTGATCGATGTGTCTGTCTGCATCAAGAGGGATCAGTGTGTCTTAATGTGCTGCCGCCCAGGGGCGGGCCAATGGGCTTCAAGTGACGGACGCTGCACCTGTCACTTGCTTTTCCGGATATTGCTGCGAGCTGCAAGGCTCCTCCAGTCACCTACCACCCTATAGAAAACAAAATTAGCCAAGGAACCTAAAAAACTAAAACAGGAAGATTCTAGGAAAACAAAATGCATGCATAAGTCTAAATCAAAACTGCATGAAGATGAGGCCCATCTCTGCTGCTCACCGAGCTGAAACCAAATTCAAGATGACTGAAAGAGAGCACCGGGTCCGCAGAACCTACCGCTCATATGACTGAAACCCCTTACGAGCAGGTAAGCCCCCAAACCCGCATTCCAGCACACCAAACCAGGTATCATCACCCATTCATCAAGGACACACACACCACCGCGAAGCATGAGCCCACCATCCGGAATTACCGCATTAACACGTAACCATAAGGCAAAACTGCTCTACTGCAGGGAGCATCTCAAACCCTTCCTCCCAAATAACCTTCTGAAAACACAGCTCCCAAAAAACCTGTGGGAACACCATTATATCCTAAGACCCATTGAGTGGGAATACATGTAACTACATGATATTGACTGGGAACACTACTCAAGCCCAAACTTTGTGCCTGGGTTCATAAATTCAAAATTACTCAAGAACAATGGTTCATAAATTCACAAAGAGGACAAAATATATAAAAATATATTAGATGTAAATCAGAGGAACAAGAGGATCCACACATCATATCCTCTTCATGGAAATGATCATGAGGAAAAAATATAAACAAACAAATCCACATCTGCCCCCAACCCCCACAAAAAGACCACACATCCTGAAGAACCTAAAAATCACTTCACCACCCCAAACAACTGGTGTGGCAGGTATCACTCCTCAAAACCAAAAATGGAAACCACAACCCAAATGCGGAAACCCTTACAACCCCATCACTACAAACCACACCCCAGACTCTACATGACTCAGGCATACCATATAAAAACCAGACTCTCCTCCTTTGCAGACTCAATCCACGTCCAGTGAAAGCCCCCCCAGCATAAACCAAGTTGCAACAAACAGGAGAAAAAGCATTACAAACAAACTTTAAAAAGGATAAAAGGAAGATATCATTGATAGTAAAAAAAAAAATAAAAAAAAAATAATCATCATAAAATAACTCAAGAAAGGAAAACTTGGGCAGATCCAAGGCCATTTTCAGGAGGAACAGCTATGTTAGTGGAAACTCCCGTTGTGTCCCAGATTTGCTCAGAATTAGTCCAATCATATAGAAATACTCCATTGCCACAGAACTGCAAAGCATGCTGGCGGTGAACCCAAAGACTCCCTCAACCTCTCTCTCCCCAAAGCTAAGAGCCTCTCAGTAGCCTCGTGATAATCTCTCCTCTGTAAAGGTGAAAGCTGCAGAGCTGCTCTCTAAAGCTAAAACACAGCATCAATGACGGATGGTGTCCCAGGCTGTGTGCTGCTGACGAACTCAAATGAGGAAACTGAATGATTTAAACTTACCTGTTTAATCTTTAGCTTACCACAGGATCGATTACTTAAGGCGAAAGCCACGAAGATGTGACGGCTACTGTCCCCCGGGCGCTCTGCCTCTACCCTGCCAATTGCAGCCTGGTCCCATAAGCAAGCCTGGTCTGCACTGCTATGCTAAAGGATCATAGGAGAATGGTGACAGGGACTAGGGGACATGGAGGACTTCTACCCAACCCAGTCAAGGCAACTTTTTCAGCTTGACCCAACCCAGCTTGAACTGTCTAGTGGAAGCTTCTTGAAACAACTTGGTCGACTTCTTCAAATTGACGAGAAAAAGCCATTCCCTAAGGCCACCTTGCAAAAAGTGCTTTGACAACTGCCAAAGCTTTGGCTATAACCACCAACTTAAATGTAAGTAAAAATGTCACAAGATGGGTAAGATGGGTTGCAAACTACAGAGTTGGAGCACCAGGGCAGGGGGACAGAACCTGCAGGGTTAGAGTTGTCCAAGTCAGTCAGGGGCCCAAGCCGGGTCACAATCTCCTTCCCTGGTTGTCGGGCATTAGCCAAGAAATGTACAGGGCAACATAGGAGGACTATGGCTGACAAAGGAAACAGTATGGATGAAATTTGGTGCAGATGCCATAGTGGAAGTACCATCTCCAAACACAGATACACAGATAGACTCCAGAAATGAATGCCTGGGCCCCTGAGCCAGCCCCTGAAAATGTATAGTTAACCCCCAAAGAAATATAACCCACCCTTCGGGAAAGGTAAGGCAACAAGCTGCCATGCTGGGCACAAAAGCACAAAGAAGGAATCCAGTCATGGGGGACCCAGACCACAGTTGACAGTATCCGACACTCACAACTACATTAAGGAGCTAAAGTGGTTTACATTTGCCCTCTGCAAGGGAAGGGTTTCACAATCAAGTCAGCAGTGTCATTGTTCCCTCACCCACTCATCAGACCAATGGATCGATCCAATGCCCCCTTAGATGTATCTCCACCCGACACCTGCAGCAATTGGACCCGAGAGTGGAGAGACCCCCTTTTCCTCACCAAAAGAATAAAGGGACTCCAAAAATGCTGCCCAGACTGAAGAAACTCCAGCTCTATTCAGTTGCATGCAGCCTGCTCAGGAGGTGGATGTAGCCTGAACATACAAGGCCATAACCAACCCGGGGAATTAATGATGCTCCACCTCAGAAAAATCCAAATCCACCAACCACCAGAACCACTAGAGCCTTAAACTTAATGGATATAATATATATAGGATGGATAGGGATTTATTTATCACCCAGAGACTCCCTGTGAATAAAATCCCGGTCCATGTGAGGTGGGGCAGACCACACCTTACTGGCTCTGTTCAAGAGAAATTGACGATGTGGGGGAGAGATCGAGGTTTACCCCGAATCGCCTCTGTGTCACTGCTGGACAGAGGCAAAACAAACTAATGGGCACTATGAACAATTTCCTGAATACCATAGTATCTGTTAGATGTATCTTCCATAGCCAGTATGGATAAGCCCTTCTTAAGTTCAAGTAGGAGTTCTTAAATATGTATCTCACATGCACACTTTGCCATTGATCACACAAATCCAGTGCCTGGAGGTGCGCTTTGGAAAGTGCACATTAGCATGTTTTACTTATGTTTACTGCCCACTTACATTTCATCTCATTAAAGTACATGTAAAACACAACCAAATGGAAGGCACTTTTTAAGGAGAGAACATATATTTACACTGTTATACTGTAGTCATATATCACCGCCATCCATGCACTTGAAACTTGGTCTGTCAGTACTTGTTCCCAAATATATCAACTATACTACAGAAATTTAAAAAATGTTTTGTTACATACCATGTCCATCTTTATACTGACAATACAAGTTCAGATTGTCTAATACTTGTAGTAATGTGGAAAGGTGTTTGCATATACAGTACTTTGTAAAACTGTCTCTTAAAGTATATCTGCACATTGGAAACACAACAGCAAATACTATATGTTGCACATTATAAATCTGTTAACATGCAGAACTTTAATAATATCTTGACAGTTGTACATGGCTATCCATCCATTTCATAGTCTTCCCAACGTCCAGTGATGATGTCATCCACAATAAATTGTCCAACAGCATTTCAAAATTCAGACTTGTGCTGTGGAGCTTGCATTAAGTATTGAGTTCTGCAGCTTGTGTACTTTGTTAAGTAGGGGTTCTAATCTCATCGCGATCAGTGTGTGTGCATCTATTCAGAGGAGTGTAACTGTATATTCTGCAGTTATCAGTACAATTCCAACAATATTTTGCCAGTTGTACATGGCTACACATTCATTTCATTCAGTCCTCTCCACATCTTCTCACAAACATCCTGTGATGATGTCATCCACTATAAAGCATTGTAAAAGTCAGACTTTTGCTGTGGTGCTTGTATTAAGTACTGAGTTCTGTAGCTGGTGTACCCAGGTAGGGATTCTATTCTCACTGTGGTCAACTTGTGTATGTCTAGTCAGAAAAGCATAAATGTGTGTTCTACAGTCATCAGTATATTCTCATGAAGTACAAATATTGTGACAGTTGCATATGACTACACACCCCTTTCATGTGGGCCTCTCAGCATCTTTTCTCAACCATCCAGTGATGATTTCATCTACTATAAATTGTCCGGCCACATTGCAAAAGTCAGACTTGTACTGTGGTGCTTGTGTTAAATACTGAGTTCTATAGTTGGCGTAGTTAGGTAGTGGTTCTAACCTCATTGCAGAAGACTGTACCTGTGTGTCCTGCAGTCAGCAATGCAGTCTCATTGAGTACAAATATTTTGTCAGTTGTAGATGGCTAGTGATTCATTTCATTCAGACATACATGGCTAGCCATCCATTTAATTTAGGCCTCACAACATCTTCTCTCAAACATCCATTGATGATGTCATCTACTATAAGTTGTTCAGCAGCATTCCAAAAGTCAGACTTGTGCTGTAGCACATGTGTTAAATATTGAGTTCTACAGTCAGTGTACTTATTTGGAGGTTCTAATCTCACTGTGATTAACTGGTGCATGTGTGTACTATACGGTACCTCTCAAACTCTTAGAGCAAGAAATCTGGACAGATCCTGACATAATGTGGAGGACAAAGGCCCAGAAATAGGGATATATTTTTAATATTGTTGTCATAAACTTAAAAAGTTGCTAGGATAACAAGAGTTGTGTTAGCATGCATTTTCTGAAGGATATGAAGTCTGAAACTCAATGCAGGTCATTATTTTGTGATCCATAGATCATCCCAGTGATTTGTCAAAAAAAATTATAAGGACCACACCAAAAATATGAGGCAAAAGTCTGGACATTCTGTGAAAATCTGTACAGTTGAGAGGCATGGTATGTATGTGTGTCTAGTCAGAAGAGCATAACCATGTGTCCTACAGTCATCAAAACAGTCCCACCCATTGAGTACAGATACTCTGACAATTTTACATGACTACACATCCATTTCATTCAGGCTTCCCAACATCTTCTCACAAACATCCAGTGATGATCTCATCCATGATAAATTGTCCAGCAGCATTATAAATGTCAGACTTGTGCTGTGGCAATTGTGTTAAGTACTGAGTTCTCTAGTTGATGTACTTAGCTAGGTAAGAGTTGTACTCTCACTCCAGCCAACATGTGTGTGTCTGTGTTCACTTAGTTGCCATTCAAAATACCATTTTACAGCAGCATGTGGGGCACTGCTGTTACCATGCTTATTGTACCAGACGCTGCTGATGTCATCAGTTATAAAGTGTTACCTGACACTATAAAAGCCTGTCATGCTGTGGCAGCTGTGTTAAGTACTGTGCTCTGTAAATAGGTCAGGCTTCTGTTCTTACTGCAGTCAGCTGGTATGTGTGCATGTATGTGTGTTTGTTCACTTAGTTGACATTTGAGAGACCACTTTACACCAGCATGTGGGACACTCCTGTAAATAATAAGGTATGGGTTCTATTCTGACTGCTGTCAAGTGTGTGCGCATTCAACAATCACTATGGTGACAATTTTAGAACGATATGTGAACTCACAACTATGTCAGACCCTCCTCTTGACATCATGTTGTAGCATACACTGATTATTTCATCCTGCATAACATGCACTCTGAAAGTATTCAAGCCAAGCCTGTGCTGTAGCAATAATATTAATATATGTGTTTGTAAGCTACTTTACCTACACATCTAGGGGTTCTAACCTGACAGCAGGCAATTTGTGTGTCTATACATTCAACTATCAGTTTTGAGACAATTGTACACAGGGATGTGACTCCACAGCCATGTCCTTTACTCCTCCCAACATGTTCTCCTCAGCATACAATGATGCTATCATACTCCATAAAGTGCAATGTGACAGTGTTACAGTCAAACATATGTGGTGTTGCTACTGTGACATTACATGACATTCATCTTCTATACTTACACAGGTGTAATATTCAAATCAGGCCCAGACTACGGCAATGTGTGTGTGTGTGTGTGTGTGTGTGTGTGTGTGTGTGTGTGTGTGTGTGTGTGTGTGTGTGTGTGTGTGTGTGTGTGTGTGTGTGTGTGTGTGGTTGGTGGTACATTATGGTCATTGTATGATATTTTGAATTGCCCTTCATTTCACTACCACTTGGGGAACCTTTCATGTAGCCCCATGCATCTGCCATCCCCCTTTTTCCACTGGGCACATAACAGACTTCCTGCAGAGGAGTGGAGGATGTCCTCATGTCAAATATGCATACACACATCATGAAGCAGAGTTCTTTCATGAGCCTCTGCAAGCCATCTCCAGACCACTGCATGTGTGATTGCTAATTCGGTCATGGTGCGGTGCACACATAGCAAGATGTTATGCAATCCAACAAATATACACATACTCATAATAGTCTTACTATCTTCCATAATATAGATATAGGGTTTGTTTTTTACGTGGTATAATAATGGCTAGGATTTCATGTGATTTTGTCCATTGGCCTAATAATGACCTATGACCCTATGAGCAGTTGACATGTCAATGTTGCTGTCATTGATGTGCTGTATTGAGGTGTGGATGTACAGTATAGCTACAACAGGGTCTTACAATCTGTGATGCGAGTTAATGTATTGATAGCCATGAATGCCATTGCAGTAAATGCTCCTTCTGTAACAGCTGTAGTAATATGCCTCCTGAGAATTTTCACATGGTATCATACACTTCTGTGTAGGTTGCTTGTGAATTAGGACATGTGTTGTACTGGAGCAGATCAACCTTCTACATAGTTCACATTCTGCCATCAAAGTGACACTTGCAGTATGGCACATGTGTGATATGTATGCATTCAACATTAAATGTTCTGTGATACACATCAATATGAACTCATATTGATTACATGGTCTCATACACATGTTGTTATGCTGTGATACACATAACTAATGCACCTCATATTTTGATTCAATTACACCCTTGTGGAATTCATTGTATGTGCAGTTGTGTTGCTATACCAAAGGATTACTGAGGAAGTCAGCACCACCATTGTGTAACTATTGGCATTTGAGTCAGAAAATGTTCTGCATGGGCCACAAACAACTGCTATCTAATGTGTCCTGATATGGCATCTCACCACTCAAACACAGCTTGCCCATGAAACATATATAGGCATATGTTGTGCAATTGATGTAAGTACGTGACACTGGTATAGTTGTATGACTGTATGTATAGTATCAGTGTGTGGAATGTGATGAATGACCAAGGTTATATTTGGAGGCCTTTTCACAAATCATTTATTCCAATAAATGTGAAATGGTAAGGGGAATACAAAACTAAGTACAGATCTGTATGTAGATGCCACCAAACATACCCAAACGAAGGAAATAGACAATCTGCTAGCTGACAGTTTGTTTCATACATCACCCCTCTGTCACCACCGGTCATTAGCCAAAGTATAAATGCAAACATTACTCAGTTTATATTCTAAGGAGGGCAGCTCATCTGTGCACGCTCTATGGCTAATAATGCAGAAGCAATGGACCCTGACAACATCACAGGTTGCCCATAGCATGACTCAAAACATGACCTACCAGACACAGTTGGATCCACACTTCAACAGAGCCTCCAGACAGCCTATGTTCCTATAGAAGGATGTACATCAATATACATCCTTCTGACCTGGGGAGACCATCACCTAATGCATGCATGTGTAGCCCCATCCTGACTCTCCTCATTTATAAGGTACACCAACAAGTCATTGTGAACCTTCTCTAAAGGGACACAGGTAATATCCAGACTGTGTACCAAATATGTCTGCTTAGGCTACATCATGTTTCTTACATCTGTTCAATTTACTCAAGAAGATCAACAAGGATGTTTGATGACAACATTATCATCCTGTGTAACTTGACTTGGCCAAGAAATTTGACACAAATTCACACTGAGGTATCACTGAGAAACTGTCACAAGTGGCCATAAACACCTACATCACCAATTGGGTAGATCACTGGATCACATTCATGATAGATAAATATGTTGAAGTGTATTACTTGACTTACATCTAGAGTCGATTGATTGGGTCCGTACCTCAGGGCTCTGTGCTAGGCCCTTTCCTGTTTTTACTTACGTTTCATATGTCAAGACTGACTTTTACATCCTTTGTCCAACCAGCTTTTTGGAGGACTACAGATTGTGCATCATTGAATCCAAGTGTGGTATTGGTATAAAACAGACAGTAGCAACACACACAAAGGATTATTGACACAGCCATGGAGACACAGTAGAAGAACAAAAATCATGGGGGTATTAGTTACATTTTAAAAGCAAATGCACAAGCTAATTATAATATAGACAGCACACCCATATGACCTGACAAAGTGGTATGTGACCTCAGTACTCAGGTAGATGATATGCGGAACGTCCACCAGCATGTGCCCACAGTGTGACTACTACTTTGTAAGTAATATAATATCTGAGTATGTGCAGGACATCCACATGAAAGGGCATTATAGTTCCATAGTTCTCAGCCCTCATCACATCAGTAAATGAGTAGAATGCACCTTTTTTCATGTACCTCCCCACACATCTTCCAGGGATGAGTTACTCAAGTGTACCACATTTGCCACAGTCAGCTCCCACACATCTTATCAGCCATACATAAGTATGTGAATAATTGTTTAGAGTTGAAAGAACTAGAATGGATTATCAGGCTGCAGGCAGATATGTCTCCTGGTTTGAATAATGCTGTTAGCTTAAAGCCTGTGTTAGTTAATAAGGTATATTTATTTATATATATGTATTGTATGTTCACATGTGGCTATATATATATATATATATATATATATATATATATATATATTTTTAAAGGAATTTTATAATGGATTTGTTGTTATTATTATAGATGTGCATAATTTATATTGTGAGTTAATATAAGGTTTTTTAGTATAATATTACTGCACTTTTTGGTTGTTCAAATTATTGTATATTTGATTTTGTATTTTGTATTTTCTGTATTAGTTTTAGTAAGTTTTTTTGTTTAGTCTTTCATTGTTTTAAGTTTTTATTTTATTGGTGGACAGTATTATAGTATGTTTTTATATGATATGTTATTTCTTTAAGATTTAATTATTTGTTAGGTAGTGGGATGGGCTGAAGCATGTGACTATATGATTTCTCCTATTTAAATGTTATATTATTGCAGTTGATTTGTACTGATGAAGGGTGTAGACCTGAAAGCTTTATGTAATAAACTTTTTGGTGTGGTATAGTCGTGTGTCGTTTGTATTTGGCAGTAGCACCACTGTTGTATGGGTTACCTTCATGACAGTGTGGACTGTGCCATATATATGTCATGCACACCTGTCAACTAGCCAGAATTTCTCATAATTTCAAATACAGTTGTAACAGTGTCCCTCGCAACACCTCCAGCAGATGTTAAATTTTGAGTAAGGTATGCTTGATTCCACTCATAGATTGCTGACAAATCATGACAGTTGTACAAGTATGTTCTTGCAGAAACATCTATAATCACTTACAGTCATATATGTTATGTCAAAGACATGGGATTATTGGTGGTATTATACTGATATTGTGCCTGGTTGTGCGTGCTTCTGTCTACTGTTGTCCATGAGCCTGTTACTATATGTCCAAC
This sequence comes from Protopterus annectens, assembly GCF_019279795.1. Classification (NCBI taxonomy): domain Eukaryota; kingdom Metazoa; phylum Chordata; order Ceratodontiformes; family Protopteridae; genus Protopterus; species Protopterus annectens. The sequence continues at coordinate 1,556,448,386 of NC_056735.1, forward strand.
TAGGTTGAGATTTGTGCTGACATAACAAGTTATATTCAGGGAACTCATTTTGTACAGCTTCACGATATGCACCTACCCCCTATTGTATATAGCTGCATATCAAGTTAACCAGTTATGGATTTCTTTTTTTCATATAGGTTTCACACTTACCTTGTTAATACTGCAGTTACACAGTGTGTCCTTGGGGTTGCCTCTGAGTAATGCTAACAGTATACAACTATTACATGGTATATAAGGTTGTGGACTTTTGCAAGCATCAGTTTCATTTAATCTTTGTAGGTGTTTAGAATCTCCATTTAGGTGGTAAGTATGTGTACTATCCTTTGCCTCCTAGCCTGAGCCATGGCGTATTTTGCCTATGTCTGCCAGCACCATCTGCAACTGGTGGTTCTCCCTCAGACTCCTCATCTGTATCTGCTACAGCTGCTACAGCTGCTGGCTCTATATCTGGTCCTGAAAACTGTAGTTCAATAAACTCCATGTAGGATTATTGAGAAGCAGCAGTGCAATTACATATGCATGCCGTGCATCACACTTACACAATACAAGAGTGGTTTTCTGGAAGTGTTGCTGGCCAGAAAACTGTGTAAAGCAGCAGAAACATCTACAGATATGCAAGCATGTTTACCTGAGGGCAAACTTGTTATGTGTGATTGCATGGACAGCCACAATTATTAACAGGGCATAATACAGGGCAACTAATAAAGGTATAACATATTATAACAATGTTTAGTCAGTGCAGAGTACTGTGCAAACATGATTAAACATACAGAATAAACATTTTGGTGGTGATCAACAAGGGCACATAGACTGAATTATAAATAATTATTCTGGGGAAATGTTTGTGTTGAAAAGGGACACATAGATGAAATGCAGGAATGAACACAAGGGAAGAGGACAAGTGAAACATGGCAATATACAGCAGATGAGGGCATGTCAATGCATGTACACCACAAAAAAAGACAGTTGTAGCATGAGCAGCAATCACATACTGTGTGTATATAATACAGTACATACTCCTGTATAAACATTCAGACTGATACATATTTACCCTGTGCCTCTGAGGTGAGTTAGTCTCTTCTGATGCACCTCACAGTTTTGTGCTCCCTCTTCTGCAGCTATATAGTAGAGAAAAGAAAAAAGATATGAAAACATAATGAGTAACTGTCTTGGCTGGATAACAAATGTTACATCAGTGACTGATGATGGGCCAATATATTTACACAACTAAGAGGTATTTGCATTCTTAAATTCATCCTCCCATCATCTCAGGAGGTCCTGCTTGTCTGTCTTCATGTCACTGTAATGATGACAACATTACTCCCCAGTGCATGACACGCATGGCATACACTGGAGACAGCCTTGGCCAAGCTATTCCAAGGCTCATTCTTATACTGAGACCCGGTATAATCTCCCTGCAGCAGCCTATGGTTATAATCCCCCTGCAGCAGCCTATGACTATAACACTTGATGAGGAGTGCCACAACAATCCTGGACTCCTCAACACTGCACCTTGGTGCTCTAAATGGAACACCATCCTCACCTTTGCCAGCCATGTCTACAGGAGTCAAGCTAGACATATGTGTTTGAAATGGTGCCCAATTCAAGTTTCACATGTAACAGACTGTACACAAGGATGCAGAGCCTTGCCAGCTGTATTTGCTCAATTCAAGGTATGAACATGGTTTGACAGATACACTGGCAATGATTCCATCCAAAAGCAATGAAGGTGTGAAATATGGCAGTGAGACTTAATCATGTCTGATGTTCAGCCTATTGAAACATGTTCCAATGTTAAACACTGAAATGCTTAATAGGTTTTGGTGTCACTGTTGGTTGGAGGAAAAATGTTAAGACTCGTGACATATTGGTCTGTTGAGACTTTCACACAAGTAAAACTGAGTAGTACTACATGGGAATCAAAACCATGCAAAAAAGAAGGATAAAATATTAACCTTTGCTTATTAACTGTCAGTGCTATAGGAAAACTTACTTTTCGCATTGTAATTATTAATATACTAATTTCAGAATGAATGCAGATATAATTAAGAGATGCCTGCATGTGTGTGACTTTAAAAAGTCATGGGACTGCATTTCTATGTAAAAGGCATTATTTGTTGTTGTAAATGCATTTCAAATATATAGAGTTGCATGAACCGAGTCATACATGTTGGGTATGTTCCATACATACTTCACAAGAAATACTGCCCTAAACACATTGTTATGATATGTGATGAGTCATAATAATAATAAGAAAAATATTGCAGACGTCATGTCTGTGCAAAAGCATTTTATATGAAATATCATCATTATCATTGTCATTTTAACATACTTTGCACACATTATATTGGACTTATATAGAAAGCATTTATGATACATTTATTGCAAGAAACACATTTATGATACTAATTTGTATTTAGTGTTATCTTCCTAATCAAACTTTGTGACAAATGTCATTCTGACCCCCTCAGTAAATGTATCTGTAAAATGGATTTGAACCCTGCATTACCTGTCATCTTTGTCAAAACTCACTGCACTTATACCCTCTTCCACACATATAGACGGATAGATAGATAGATAGATAGATAGATAGATAGATAGATAGATAGATAGATAGATAGATAGATAGATAGATGGATGGATAGATAGACAGATAGATAGGTAGATAACAGATACATTTTCTTCACTCAACACTGTCCAGAATGCTACTGGAAGAGCAAAGGCTCCAGGATTATTTGTGCTACAGAAGGTAGGCCAAATTAACTGGTTCTTTTTTGTCTTTAGCTATGAAACAAGTTTGTGTGTTGAAACAAAAATATAAAATTTTAATTAAAATAAACAAGCTACAAATAATACTTTCAACATTGGGCTGTCATGTCTGAGCTTGCATTAATGTTACACATCATCAGCAACTCAGGTAATGGCAATTATTCAGTAAGGGGACACACAGAAAATTACACAATCTCAGTAGTGACACACAACATACAAGTAATACTGACATACTTTGAAAGTGAAATGTATTACTCTAACGTGTAATAATCAGGCTATATCACTAAGTAATCTATACATGTAAATTATGTATGCTGCACATTCTCACATTCATCCTGGTAGAAATTATGTTTTCAAACTTTAGAAGCTGTCATTTTTGACCCCATGTATAGCAAATGTTATTATTCAAAAGAAAACAAGTTTAGTTTTCCACAGCGAAACATTGCTAACAGCAATTTGACAAGTAGTACAGTTAAAATATTCATCATTTATCATACAGACTTAAGTTCTTGAATTCATATTTCAAAATGTGTGTCAATACTTTATCAGACACCATAAGCAAAAATAGACTCACTGAAGATTTGAACCCCAGTACAACTTTGTTTCCTCTCATCTCAATGCATTTACAGCATATGCCACAGAGGTAGGTAGCTGACAAGTGCATTTACTTCATCAGTCGTATCCAGAGTGCTAACAGCTGTGCACTGATGCAAGGCTCGTTTGCACTACAGAATGTAGCATAAATTAAAATGTTCATTTTTGCCTTCAGCTGTGAACCGTGATTACTCTCTGATGAGTGGGGCACAAATGGAAAAGGCAAAAATAAATAAATAAATAAATAAAACTTATACACAGAAATTATATTTAAAACTAACACAGTTAAAGGATATATGTAACAAGGAACAGGGCAGTTATAGCATTAATATGACACATTCATCCTTTTCACACCTGATTGCCCCATCACAAGTAATATTTGTGTTTCACATCATCAGGATTTCATGTAATGGTAATTGTTCAGAAAGGGGATACACAGAAAATTACAGGATGCTATTAACTGCCACAGTATATACAACTGATGATGACATAAAAGTTTAAAATAAAATGTATTGCTGTCAGGATGAATAGGGTAGTGGAGTGGTGCAGCAAACAGCATTGTGACCCATAACAAGACATTATGTGGTTCAATACTCAGGTGAGGTGTCTTCTGAGTGGAGTCTGCATGTCCTTCCAGTCATCATTTAGGTTTCCTGAAAGTACTTTTATTTTCTCCCAAATTTCAAGGACATGCAGTAGGTGGATTTAACACTCTAAATTGGTGATAGGTGTAACTGTGCATGCAAGTGCATGGTATAGGATAACAACTGAGGTGGGGCTAGCCACCCAGTTGTGTGATCTTTGGCTCTCAACAAATAAAACTGTTTGAGTGACACCCCAACCCCATATGCAAAAATGAGAAAAGAGGTTGTGGATAGATGGACTGTCAGGATGAATAATTGTGAGATATGGATAAGTCCTCCAGCATATATGACACACATTTATTTATTTATTTATTTATTTAACATTTGTTTACCAGGAAAGTCTGACTGGGACAGAGCACATTTTCAGCAGAGGCTCAGTGAGAAACACTTCAGATGCATGTCTTTGGAAAGTTGGAGGAAACCCATGCAAATGCAGGGAGGACATACAGACTTTTTACAGAAGGTACCTCAGCCAAGAACCAACCAGAGGAACTCTTGCTGTGAGGTGGCAAAGCTAACTTCTGCACCACTGCTCCACCCAACATGTCCACATTTCTCATGTTACTGCTTTTGTGTTTTCAGACTTTGCAAAATGTCATATGCTACATCATCCATAGCACATATCGTTATTAATAATGAGAAGAGGTAAGTTTCCAACAACACATTTGTAAGAGCAATTTATATAGACTACAGGTAAGATTTTTATCAGTTATCATACAGACTTTAGCCTGTTCATTTCATATAAACATTGTGTGTCAATATTTATTCTGAACCCAGTCAGAAAACTGTCTATAAACTGGATTCAAACCCTCCATTGTGTGCCTTGTTTCTCTTTGCTCACTTCACTTATATCATGCACTACAGAAATAGGTAGCTGACAAGTTAAATTTCTTCATAGGTTCATAGGTAGGTACTAGGCTATCAGCCCAAGGGCCTACATAAGCCTAGCCAGCAAGGTTCCATGGCTTATGCCACCCAAGAAAGTTATTTTCATTCGGTACTGTCCATAGTGCTGATGGCAGTCCACTGGCACCAATCTCAATTGTGCTACTAATGGCATTCCAAATTAAAGCTCTGAGTTTTCACTTTGGAAAGTGAACTGTGGTTCACTGTTAGTCAATGCTGACAGTCAAAAGTGCATAATGCCAAATGGAATGCATGGGATGAAGAAGAGAAAAAGAAAAACACATAACTCTGCTTAGGCTTCTCAATAAGCCTACATGGAATTTATTGAATTCCAATATGTTAATGAAGGCAAGAGCAGCTGAATTAATTGCACATTAAGCAAACCAACATGGCAGAGTTATTCAGGAATGTACAAAGTGATTGTGTACACTTGGTGCTTCATTTTGCCCTGAAATCCAAAACCCTTTGGTATAGAGGCACAGATTCACCTAGAACAAATGCTAGGTGTTGCTGCTGCCATCATTAACCTGGATGTTAAACAGGATTTTATTCAAGATGCTACTCTAGCCAGACCTCAGCCAAGATGAAGAAGGGTGTTTAGACTCCATTGTACGTATCATGGACTACATTACACAGAAACTGCAGAGCACTACAGAGTGGACATGGAAACACTAGAGCAAATAGGCAACATTTACCTCCCTCAACTGAGGCCTTGGGGAAATCTTGGAAAACACATCACAGTGGAAACAAAGGTATGTGTAGCATTAAATATACTAGCTACATGTACTTTACAGAGACCCACAGGGTATATATTAGGGGTGTCACAGGCCTCAGCTTCTAGAATATTACATCATTTTCTAAATGCAATACTTCAACATACAAGGGATCATATCTGTTTCCCATACATCCCAGAGGAGAAAGCAACAATCATGCAAGATTTCCATGCAATAACACACCTCCCTGAAATTCTGTGGGCCATAGATTACACACACACACACAGAGATAAAAGCCCCACCTGGTGAACAGGGAAGTAGGTACATCAACAGGAAAGGATACCACTCTATAAACTGTCAGGTAGTCTATAATGCCCAAAGTAACATCTAGATTATCTGTGCAGGCAACCGAGGCAGATAACATGACTCACACATATGAGACACCTATGAGCTGTGAGGGATGCAAGTAATGTACTACAACCTTGGCTCATGACACCCATGATAAACCCACACAATCTCACCAAGCAAGGATACAATGATGCCCATGCTGAAATTAGGAATAGATAGTACATATGTTTGGCTTGCTCAGCTTAAGGTTCTAGTGTCTTGACATATCAGGAGTTGCCCTGCAGTACCACCCATCCACCTCTACCCAAATACCCACAGTCTGTGCCATGATGCGTAATATAATTCTCAGGAAACTGCTTCAGCAAGGATAACAAGAGGCAGGACTACAGTTTTCAGGACCATAGATAGATCCAGCAGCTGTAGCAGATACAGATGAGGAGTCTGAGAGAGAACCACCAGTTGCAGATGGTGCTGTCAGACATAAGCAAAATACGCCTTGGCTCTGGCTAGGAGGCAAAGGATAGCACACATACTTAACAACTAAATGGAGATTCTAAACACCTACAAAGATTAAATGAAACTGATGCTTGCAAAAATCCACAACCTTATATACCATGTAATGGTTGTATACTGTTAGCATTACTCAGAGGCAACCCCAAGGACACATCTTGTATCTGCAGTATTAACAAGGTAAGTGTGGAACCTATATGAAAAAAGAGATCCATAACTGATTAACTTCATATGCAAATATGTATATTTCTCTCAGCCATGATATGTCTCAGATGTACAGTAATTTCAGTATTAGCTTATGAATGATATGTGCAATATACTGCTTTTGATTTTGCCCACAACTATGCATCATGCATTTCAGTTGACCAATGTTCATAAACCAACAGTGAGCAGGTCACTGTTAATATCATTCGCACAAGTATAGCAATAAACAATAATTAACTAAGAATGCGAACACAAATACAATGAAGATCAAAAATTACATAACCAATCATTCACAGCTGTGTAGTAACAGGGCATAAAAACATTTCTATTGCAATGCATTTACATTAAAGCACGCTTCTGAGTAATCAAGCATTAGCTATCCACTTTGTGCATTAGACACATAGGTAACCCTAAGTCAAAAAGAAATGCGCAAATGGAAGGGCACAGTCACCACCACTTGCATAGGCTGGTGTGAGGAGGGAGATAGAGGAGGGCAACCCTGATACCAAAGAAGTAAGTGTGTGCAATAACTTACAATTGTCAGGACCAGTAGAAACAGATTTATATCAGTCAACAGTAGTGTTTATATAGCTTATGTGTATATGTGTGTATCAGGTGGTATGGACAAGTTATTTTTCAATGTGTGTATGTGTGTCTACATGAACACAGTTAAGAACTATGCTAGAACTACAGCCTCATATCTTGGACAGGTGTAAGCCATGCTTGGTAAAATAGTCAGCTCAGCATCGTCTACCCCAACTATGAGAAATACCTCTGCCAGGAGTTGCACTGTAAGCTCTATGGCAGTGGCTAGATGTAAGTATACTACCTGAATGTGAGCACTGTCTGATGCATGAGGTCTCATTATGACTACATCTAGGACCATGACCACATGGCCTACCATGTCTAGGTGTGAAGACCTCAATCACTGATGGAGCAGTCTAAGTAGTGTCACTATGGGAGCGGGATCTGGCATGGCCACATCGGCTAACAATACTGCCATGGAGATTCTGACCATCCCCCAGCAAATGTGTTATTACGGATGATGCCTGATCCAGTGTGTCATTCACCCAAGGAATCATCACAGTTCAGGTGGTCCCACAAGTCAAAATGCACATTTAGTACTGACACTATCTCCTCGAAGGCCCTGGTGGAACATCCCTTTCCCTCCATGATGGCCCTACACATACTTCATGTGGCATCTACTGACACACCAACATCAGGAGGAGAGTGGACAGCAGGCCTCCTCCAAGCCCCTCTACCAATCCCCGTGTGTGTCACTTCACCCTCATGATGACTAGAGGGAGAATCAACTGGCTCTGCAATTGGAGTAACCACACAACCCTGATCAACTGTGCCATCCTCAACCTGTCCTATTTCTGAGGGATCCATGATATCAGTATGCATAGGAATACTGACTGCATCTGAAATGTGGGGAGAGGATATGAGAACCACATCCTCATGTCAGACTGACCTCTGCAGCCCAAACTGTGCCTCTTCATCACCACCATCATCAGAGGCTACTAGTACTCTGACATCAGGCAGTAGGAGTTCCACAGTGTCACTGGGAGGATTACCTACAGTAACAAGTAATCAACACAACAAAGGGAAAATTACAGTAAAAATTGATCAAACTTATATTAAGTAAAACATATTTTACACAATAATAGATGATAATACATTGCAAAAAGAACTTTTATTTTTACATAAATCTACTTTATGTATAGTAATAAAAATAAAAAAGGTGTGCATGCCATGTGTGGGTGCAAAATCAGAACCAGATGTGCCTACAGATAAGAAATGGAGATGAAACATGGATGATAAGCATCACAATGAAAATGACATAATAATGAGTGATTTTGACTACTCCACCATTAACTGGGAAAACTACTCATGTACCAACACTTTTGCTCAATGTTTTCTGGTATTCATAAACTCCAACGCCTTGGATCAACGTATCCCCCCACCAGGGGGCAGCAATATCTTAGACCTGGTCATTACCAACATGGGCAACCGATGTTCCACAGCAGAGGTCAATTCCTCGTTGGTCAGATCCAACCACAAGCTAATCACCCTAGACATCCACATCCCGCCCCCACCCCCAATTAGGGAAACCACCGTAAAAAAATGTCTCCAAAGCCAACTTCACATTTCTTAAGACAGAAGTGACAAACTTCACAACACCCATGCAGCCAGACAATAGAGGTACAACTGCTGAATCCTACACAAATGCACTTTATAAGCACTTACACGAGTGCATGGATCGTGCAATCCCTAATAGAACCAACATGCTAGCCTACAAAAAAAAGGAAGCCAATCTGGTGGTCTCCTGCCATAAACAAACTCTACAACAGAAGAAAGAAACTGTTGCAAAAAAATATTAAAATCCCATGATTGGAGGAACTCCCTGGTCAGCCTCAATAAAAATCTGAGATCCCTCATAATATCCTCCAAAGCTAGTTATGAAAACAAAATTGCCACTGATTCTAAAGACAACCACAAAGCATTCTGTAGCTATGTCAAGAATCTCAGTGGCAACACTCAGATCTGCTCTGAGTTACAGCACAATGGCACTAAATATACAGAACCAACTGATATTGCCAACATCCTGGCAGATAGGTTCAGTACTAACTTTACCCCCCACCCTCTAAAGGGCCCATCTCTATACCGGAAGAATACAAAGTTCCTGTAATCACAGCTACACAGGTAAAAATCACACTCTCCAAAGCCAAGAACGCAGCATCCATGGGACCTGACAACATCCCAGGCTGCATTCTACATGAACTGGAGAATGAAATGGCACTCCACCTAAGTACCATGTTCAGTCATAGCCTCACCTCAGGCTTTGTGCCCACTGAATGGCACACAGCAATGGTTATCCCACTCCACAAAGGGGATGCCACCACGGACCCCGTTAACTATTGCCCCATTAGCCTGATGAGCCTGGTCTGCAAGGCTATGGAACATATCATCATGGAACTTATAAACAATGACATTGGTAATCTCCAAACTCTGGACCCCACCCAGTTCGAGTTTGTAAAAGGCAGATCATGTCTCCTAAACCTGGTAGACTTCTTTGAAGCAGTCACCAAAGCCGTTGATGAGGGTAAGGTGGTTCACACAGCCTATCTAGATCTTGCCAAGGCTTTTGACACCATCCCCCACTCTGGAATTATAAATAAACTCACTAAACTAGGTATAAATACCTGGCTCACTGACAGAACCCACAATGTGAAAGTAGCAGACTCCAAATCCGACTTCAGCCTAGTATCAAGTGGAATACCACAGGGTTCAATCCTGGGTCCTCTCCTGTTTGGTATCCTCTTCTCAGAAGTACAGGCTAACACAGAAGGTCTTTGGCTAATGAAGTTCACAGATGACTGCAAATTAGGAGCCATAATCGAAACTCCTAATGATGTGGACATCCTACAAAAGGGCCTCACTGAGACAGATGCCTGGTGTCAAAGCCATGGCCTCAAGCTCAATGCCAAAAAGTGCTTTGTCATCCTTTTTGGTAAAAACTCTGTACCCGTGAACTTCCACATATGCGGTAGTGTACTTAACACCGAAAGCGTGATAAGATCCCTTGGGACACAGGTGGACAGTAGTCTCTCCATTGATAATTACATCACCACAGTAGTCAGGAAATCCTTCTATGTTGCACACCTCATCACAAAAGGTTTCTCATCTAGGAAAAAAAGAGGCCATTGTTCCCCTCTACTCATCCCTCATTAGACCCATTATAGAGTACAATGCCCCTTTTGGTATGTATCTCACATGACAAATACAGCAACTAGAAAGGCTGCAGAAATACCTCACAAAGAGATTACCGGCCTCATACAGATGCCCTATGCAGACCATCTCAAAAAACTCCAGCTTTTCCAGCCACCCTATATTTTACATTCATTATCTGCAGTGGCACAATGGTTAATGTTGTCACCTCACAGCAAGAGGTTTTCCAGTTTGATTCTCGGCTGGGGTGCCTTCTGTGTGGAGTCTGCATTTCCTCCCTGCTTTCATGTGAGTTTCCTTATGGTGCTTTGGTTTCCTCCCACATTCCAAAGACATGTATCTGTAGCATTTCTCCCTGGGCCTTCTCTGAAAATAGGCTCTGTCCCAGTCAACAAATGTTAAATAAATAAATAAAATATCACTGACCTGATGTCTGACTTTTTGATAAGCATGTCCATGCCATCCAAATGCATTGACATCATTGACCACCTGCTCCCTGAAGCAGTTACATGAGGACCTGTCACCTCTTCCTCTAAGAGGAATGAGCCATGTCATGATAGTGCCTGCATGGTAACACCATTTTCCACATCGGTATATGGTGGTTTATGAGTCCAGATTTCTGGGCACCATAGCCCTGTATGAGATGAAACACAAAAGAACAGAAAAAAAAAAAGAAAGACATTAAGAAATTGTTAACAAGAAAATATGTATGAATTTATGAAGCCAGCATGCACAAAATCATTTTAAAATTAAGGCTCCCTATGAGTACACACACAAGTTAATACATAATCCCCCCCAAGAAAAAAAGGACATGGAAAGCAATAATAAAAGTATGTTATGATAATAGCAGTTCCGTAACGCTGTAGTACATTACAACTTTAACAAAAAAAATGTAAACTTTTCAATTAAAAAATGGATAAAAACTTATTTAGAAATCCACTTGTGTTGAGGGCAAGCAGATATATATCACAGGCCTAACATGTTTGTTGGACTACAAATTTAAAACTCCTGACATTGCTAATAAGTGATACAACACCCTTCTGTAATAACTGTTCATATTCCCAGACAAAATGTCCTATAATGTATGAAGATGAGCAGCAGTGCTAATTGCATATGCATGCTGTGCATCACACTTACATGAATACAAGAGTGGTTTTGTGGCTAGCAACAGTGTTGCTGGCCAGAAAACTGTATAAAGCAGCAGGAACACCTGCAGATATGCAAGCATGTTTACCTGAGGGCAAACTTGTTATGTGTGATTGCATGGACAGCTGCAATGATAACCAAGGCTTAATATAGGGCAACTAATAAAGTTATAACATATTATAACAATGTTTAGTCAGTGCAGAGTAGTGTGCAAGCATGATTTAGACATACCGAATAAACATTTTGGTGGTGATCAACAAGGGCACATAGACTGAATTATATGCAATTATCCTGGGGAAGAGTTTGTATTGAAAAGGGACACACAGATGAAATGTAGGAATGAACAAATGGGAAGAGGACAATTGAAACATGGCAATGTACAGCAGATGAGGGCATGTCAATGTATGTACACCACAAAGAAAAGACAGTTGTAGCATGAGCAGCAATAACATATGTACATAATATAGTATGTACTGCTGTGTATACCTCCTGTGTGGATATAGTCATATCATCACACAGTTGTAGTATATTATATAACTGTCACACAAGGTGACATATCAAGTGTCCTTGTGATATAAGTATCCCGACATGAACAATGGAAAGGACATATGCCAAGGATGATATATACAATAGGGGGTAGGTGCATATTGTGAAGCTGTACAAAATGAGTTCCCTGAATATGAATATTATGTCAGCTCAAATCTCAACCTAGTGAGACACGTAGTAACAGGCTCATGGACAACAGTAGACAGAAGCATGCACAATCAGGTACAATATCAGCATAATACCACCAATAATCCCATGTCTTTGACATAACATATATGATTGTAAGTGATTATAGATGGTTCTGCAAGAACATACTTGTACAATTGTCAGCAATCTAGGAGGGGAATCAAGCACACCTTCCTCAAAATTTAACATCTGCTAGAGGTGTTAGGAGGGACACTGTTATACCTGTATTTGAAATTATGAGCAATTCTGGCTAGTTGACAGGTGTGCATGGCATATATATGTCACAATCCACACTGGCACAAATGTAACCTATGCCATTAATTTTGTCATTCAGCTATGTAGTTACTCTGTGCATCTTGTATAACACCTTGATGGGTTCTGCACCATCAACCACTAATGGTTATGCAACAAAAATAATACTTACGTATGGCTGATAAGATGTGTGGGAGCTCACTGTGGCAAATGTGGTACACTTGAGTAACTCATCTCTAGTAGATGTGTTGGGAGGTACATGAAAAAGGGTGCATTCTACTCATTTACTGATGTGATGAGGGTTGATAACTATGGAACTATAATGCCCTTTCATGTAGATGTCCTGCACATGCTCAGAAGTCATGTTACTTACAAAGCAGTAGTCACACTGTGGGCACATGCTGGTGGACTTTCCACATACCATCTACCTGAGTACTCAAGTCACATACCACATTGTCAAGTCAGATGGGTGCGCTGTCTATATTATAATTAGCTTGTGCATTTGCTTTTAAAACATAACTAATCCCCCTGTGATTTATATTCATCTACTGTGTTTCCATGGCTGTGTGAGCAATCCTTTGTGTGTGTTGCTACTGTCTGTATTATACCAATACCACACTTGGATTCAATAATGCACAATCTGAAGTCCTCCAAAAAGCTGGTTGGACAAAGGATGTATAAGTCAGTCTTGAGATCTGAAACTTAAATAATGAACAGGAAAGGGCCTAGCACAGAGTTTCCTGGGTCAGTATTGGATGTGACATTCATTTTGTAATATGATGCAGAATCTTTTCAACCCTGCCAATTTGGGTACTAAGATCCATCTCTATTATGTCCTCCACCACCCCTGTCAGCTCCCGACAGGTGATAAAATCACCATCTCCACTAATACTGCTCATGAAGGGTACCACTGCATCAACAGCTGTGGCAGAGCTACCTAGTGCTGGAGCAAGTAGTACAGAAGCTGTGGAGACAATGCTGGTAGGTTGTGACCCAGATGTGCTAGGTGTCTGTGCTGCTGCTGGCAGTGTTGCTACAGCCACATGTGATGTTATGGTGGGCTGAACTTCAATGGTTGGTTTAGCATCCTGTGCTGATGGCTATTGTGTTTTCAGCAGCCATGTATAACAAAAAAAAAATAATATATATGAAAAAAAGAGAAATAGGTTGGGGGAGTCAAAAAAGAGAATTAAATCAATGGCATGAAATTATATTATTTCAATACATAAATAAATATGAGACTTAAATATGCTCACCTTTGCCATATCCGGGTATGATGAGGAGGCATTATTGTGGCATAAAATGAATCAATCACAATGCCATCAGATAAGAAATTGAAACATTTATTTAACTATGCCTTATTGGATATATCCTTTCAAAGTAAATAACTGCATTTCCAAAAACTGAATTGCTAATGTCATGCATTATTGCAGATAATATTTTAGAAATACTATCCTGCAATAAAATCTTATTTATGCTTCTGGGTATTGAACCCGCACACAATTCAGTTGGTGTACTCATTGCCTAATGTGAGTACCAGGAGCTATTGGAGTAGGTATGTATGCTTGTTTTAAAACTTTAGGTATGTCTGCTCAACATGATATGGAGTGATGGAGTGAATATACTTATGTGGCTAACATTCAGACTGATACATATTTACCCTGTGCCTCTGAGAGGTGAGTTAGTCTCTTCTTATGCACCTCACAGTTTTGTGCTCTTCTCTTCTGCAGCTGTATAGTAGAGAAAAGAAAAAAGATATGAAATCATAATGAATAACTGTCTTGGCTGGATAACAAATGTTACATCAGTGACGGGTGATGGGCCAATATATTTACACAACTAAGAGGTGTTTGCGGTCTTAAATTAATCCTCCCATCATCTCAGGAGGTCCTGCTTGTGTGCCTTCATGTCACTGTAATAATGACAACATTGCTCCCTAGTGCATGAAATGCACTGACGACAGCCTTGGCCAAGCTATTCCAAGGCTCATTCTTATACTGAAACCCTGTATAATCCCCCTGCAGCAGCCTATGATTATAATCCCCCTGCAGCAGCCTATGATTATAATTCCACTGCAGCAGCCTATGATTATAATCCCCCTGCAGCAGCCTATGGTTATAATCCCCCTGCAGCAGCCTATGATTATAATCCCACTGCAGCAGCCTATGGTTATAATCCCCCTGCAACAGCCTATGATTATAATCCCCCTGCAGCAGCCTATGACTATAACACTTGATGAGGAGTGCCACAACAATCCTGGACTCCTCAACACTGCACCTTAGTGCTCTAAATGGAACACTAACCTCACCTTTGCTAGCCATGTCTACAGGAGTCAAGCTAGAACTATATGTTTGAATCAGTATCCAATTCAAGTCTCCCATGTAACAATTTGTACATAAGGGTACAGAGCCTTGCCAGCTGTATTTGCTCAATTCAAAGCATGAGCATGGCTTGACAGATACACTGGCAATGATTCCATCCAAAAGCAATGAAGGTGTGAAATATGGCAGTGAGACTTGATCATGTGTGATGTCCAGCCTATTGAAACATGTTCCAGTGTTAAACACTGAAATGCTTAATGGTTTTTGGTGTTATTGTTGGTTGGAGAAGAAAATGGTGTGACTAGTATTGGGCTGTTGAGACTTTCACAGAAGTAAAACTGAGTAGTACTACATGGGAATCAAAACCATGCGAGAAAGAAGGATAAAATATTAACCTTTGCTTATTAACTGTCAGCGCTATAGGAGAACTTCCTTTTTGCATCGAAATTATTAATGTACTAATTTCATTTTTCCTCCTAACTGTCAGTGCTATAGGAATACAGTGTAAAGGCAGTACTTTGAAACAGTTAGTCTAACTGTTACTAGCTTGCTGCATGTAATGAACTAGGAGTTCTTATGTGGTATGTTGAAATAATTCATGTCTGTAAGCCAGTGTTTTTGCACATTGTTAAGGGTTTGATTCGAGATGTATGTCAAAATATTATTTCATTTTCATGTCATTTTATATTCCCACCATGTGTTTAACTCATACTTCTCAACCTGGAGATGTCAAAAATCTGGGCAATTGCCCATGAAAAGTAGGTACAACTGGTCAAAAATCTGGACACTAATCAACATAAAATGTGCATGTATAATAATGTAACTCCCCCCACTTCAATGGAATTGTGGGACACTAACATTCAAATAATTGTGAAAATGTTCTCCAATTTAACATCAACTCTGAAAATATACATTCACATAGAAACACCACTTAAAGTCCCTTTACAACATTAACAAAAATTCTTAAGGGAAGTAGTAGGCAATAGACATGTAAAACCCTTTGCATTGTACTTTCTGCCCTACCACACTTCTAGCATGTACCCACTGGCATCACATCAGCTGCACCCTTACATAAATTCATTAAACTAACATACATCAATAACTGTAACATCATATATAAAAAAGCTATGCACACTATTAATCTTAACAGGAAGTTAAAGAAGAAAGTGCTTACTCGGTGTACTCATTGCTTAATAAATTATCTGTTATTTATTAGCCATTTTTGTTTTGACTTTTATTATCCAACATTTTGGTGAACTCAAATGTTTGTCAACTTTCTTTTTTATTTTTTGCCAACTTTTGTCTTGAAGGCCAGATCATGTTCAACAAAGACAGTACCAAATCCTTAAAAGCACTGAAAATTTCAACTTTTAAGATGTCCACAACCAGAACAATCTATTCATTGCTGCGCCATCACGGGAAGTCCAATATTTTGAATATTTTTAAACTTTATTATAATATCACCTATAAAATAAAATAAAATAAAAACAGCTGAATTACATTAAAATAAAATTAATAATTTTGCCATTAATACCATCGATATTAATACTTATTTGACAGAAGATAACATTCAGTTGACTGAACATATCAAAAAATGATTGACATATAGGAACAAATAAAAAACTTTAAAAGATAATAAAGCCCAATGACTGTATGGATTTTATTTCCAAAAACATTTAAATTGTATGGCACAAGTGTTACCATATAAAAAATGTGAACAGAATCTCAACTGCACAATGTAAACTAAAGCTGTTGCCTGTAGGCAAACCTAGTGATCAATCACCCATGGACAGCTAATACACAGCAAGGACAAGCTTATTGAAACAAGTAAGATACGGGAGAAGTTATACATTATTAACACAGTAATAAGAAGCAGGGTAGGTCAAACAGGGAAGATGTAACACAGATAATTGAATGGGATTATTTCAAAAAGAGTATTTTTACATAAATTATTTTATATTGATTTCATAAAAATGAATCCTGTTAACTTTATTGACCCATGTACATAAATAAAAATGGACATGATGACAGAGGATGTCAGAGAGACATAACGCAACAGTGTAACAAAGGGGAGTAAATGGGATACAAATGTTAATAAAATGCTGAATTTAGATAACAGTTACCAAGGACAGTACAGACATTAGGAAATATTTACATATATTGCACTTATTGCATATCAGATATATATACAGTAAATTATTTATGTTAACTGACAGTACTGCTGTATTCTCCACTTCATCATATATAAACAAGAATAAATGAACCCTACAGCTGTTGTGTCATGTACATCAGAAAGCACATGTCTTTGTCATTGTCACTTGCAACCATAGAAAAGGGGTATTTTACCATTTAATATGTATGACCCAACCATGTGTTTAATATTAATGTAAATACTAAACAGTAATATAGTAACAGTCACAACAGATACATTTACAATTGACACATGTTCATTGGCACAATCAGTAATATTTGTGTTACTAACATGATCGTACTGACAGTGCCTATCCAAACATGTGTGGCAAGTATATTAAAGTACTCTCCCATTGGAATGTACACTGTGGGAGAGATCAAAGGTAAAATAAATTACAGACCAAAAAAACGCCAAGAAATAAAACCAAAAATCCAAATAAGAGAGACTCCAAATGGAAAGGCAAAGCAGTTTTAATGGCAGTTGTGTGAACAGTAAATAAAAGGTTAAGCGCTTTCACCCAGAACACTCTCAGGCTTCTTCAGAACAATTCTACATTACAAAGTGTACTTATTTAAAAGTAACCATCAATCAGAACCTGCCAATCACTGAATAACACATATTCTAAAACCCCTCCCAACTCAACACTACAGTGCTAACCCTTTAATGCTCAGGGCAAACAGAATAAAATCAACACTGTGTATTAAATACAATGATTAAAATGTTTCCTTGAACAATGCTGTATTAATAAAATCTTTTACAATTTAGCAGCCCTTAGTCTAAGGATGCTGTTAATACTAATATGATCATTCAGCTCCGGGAGTTTGCCTGCATCCAGTTTAATCTGTCAGAATAACTCCCTAAATTCTAATCTGGCTTCCCAAGCACCACCCCTGGGGGTCATGTAATACTTGTTCTATAACAAAGAACCTGAATTTAGCATTTCTGCAGTTTTTAACGTGCTTAAACAGTGCCCTAGTCTCCTTTTCTCTTACTACATCATATGAGTGTTCATATGCTCGCTTCCTTAAGCACCTCTCCGTCTCCCCAATATCAAAAATGGGACATACTTCACAGGTAACCAAATACACTACTCCTGTACTATTACAGTTATAGTGTCCCAAGGACTTAAATAAAAAGTCCCTTGCTGCCATACAAATAGTCTCATGGTCGGCCATGAGAGTGCATTGATTGCAAAACCCACACCTAAATGTACCAGGTTTCCTGTTGTTCAGTCTCAAACCAACACAATTTCCCCTGTCAAACATCTCATTCAGATTCATGTCCCTTCTCCTGATAAAGCTAGGTTCCTTAGGTATAAATTTATTGGTATCTCCGTTTATTGTAAGCAGTCCCCAGTATTTCTTAATAATGTTCTCTATGTCTGAGGCCGTAGATGAATATGTGTAGATAAAAGCTGAACTAAAATCTCATCAGTCTGCTCACTGATTGCAGATGGCAAACAATCCAAACCTAAAAGGGGCTTGTATTTCAGCTCCCTGTTTCTAACCACTTCTTCTGTCAAACTGTCTATAAGCCAACATGGGTACTTCCTTTGTAAAAAAAAAGTTCTTTAATAAATTATATCTCTTTCTGAAAGTTTACCACATCACTACACATCTTGGAGGCTCTGATTAACTGCCCCTTGACTATCCCTTTCTTCTGTGAAAAGAGATGTCCACTGTCAAATTGAAAATAAGAAATTGAAAAAAATGTGTTTTCTCAAAATCTTGAATTGGAAGCAGTTATTAACATAATCTTTGTAGATGGTAACATCCAAGTAGTTAATGGTCTGTGTAGATGAGTTGTATGTAAACTTTAAAAATTTGGTAGTAGTATTAATGTAATTCAGAAATTGAATATGCTTATCCCCATGTCCCAGCCAAAAAAGACAAATGTCATCCAGGAATCTGAAATAAAATGTAATATATCTAAACCACTCCATTTCAAAGACAAATTTCCTTTCCCAATAGTATAAAACACAATTTGCATACAAGGGGGCACAAGTGGACCCCATTGCTACTCTCCTCTCCTGTTTATAGTATTCACCGTTGAAAAACACAAAATTATTTCTCAAGATGGTCTCCACGAATTCTAATACAGGGTTCACCTGCTGGGGTTCCAGATAGTCAATTTCTAATAACAAATCATGAAACCATTCCAAACCAACAGTGTGTGGTATACTGGGAAACAGTTCCACCATATCAATAGTAACTAATTCCAGGTCCTTATTGAACCTGTCGGGGTAATGTTTTTCAAAAAATCCCAAGCGTCTCTAGAGATATGTTTCAAAGAGTTAACAAATGTCTTGACATGGTGGTCAACATATAAAACTAGGGTCTCCGTAATAGAACCTGCCCCAGCAACAATAGGATGAAAACTATGGTTCTCTATACATTTATGTGTTTTGGATATTCCAAACAAGGTGGGAATATGTGATCTACTAACATGCAAAAAGTCATATAAACTTTTGTCAAAAGTACCCTGCAACAGGTGGTCTTTTAAATAATATTCAGTTTTAGAGTAAGCTATAGTAATCTCATTTTTTGATGCAACAGCATATTTAGCATCATCACTAAGAATCTCAAATATATGTGCCTCAAAGACAATAGAGTCCATTGACACTACACCACCCCCTTTGTCAGGTTTCATCACCCTGCACTTATTGTGTGAGAGAGTCTGTACAATGTCTTTTTCAATTTCACTAAAATTATGTTTAGTATTCTGCTTCAAATTTAATTTCCTGACATCTCCCTCTACCAGTTTCTCAAAATTTCATAAGGTGGGGATAATTGGGGGGGGGGTTAAATACACTCTTTCTACTTAAACCAGAGTGCATGTGCTTCATCCCTTTAAAGAATAAACTCGAGTTTAATTTCTTTGTAAACAGCTTGACATTAATCAAAGTTCTAACCAAACTCACTGGTCTTGCTGGTACATATTAAAAACCCTTAGTAAATAGTTCAAAGTGCTTATTTTCAATTACTAAGTCTGTACAATTAAAAATGCTGAAACCACCTAGTCTATTCTGTATACCAGAATGAGTAACTACAATGTTATCTGCATGTTCTACAACTTCTCTCGGTTCTCCCAATGTTGGTCCCTCATGTAGTTGTTCCAGTGTTGACTTCTCCCCGTCCCATCCTCTTCCTCTGCCTCTCCCTCCCCTGAAAAAAACTATAACTGTTGTTGTTGACTTGGCCCTGTCTTTGGACTATCCGTTCACTCCTTCTCAAAGGGGGGGCTCTAAAGGGGAGTAGGGGAACCCTCCCTGTCATTAACAACCTTATTAGAATCATTTCCAGCCACAAAACCCATGTCTGTAACACCCTGGTTCAACATTTTCTTTGGTGGAGGGTAAGCTCTCCCCTCCCTATATTCAACCAAATCCCTTTGCAGCTTTTTAAAGTTCCTATTAATAACATTATTGCAGTGTCCATCAATTTCTTTAAACACATTCACGTACTTAACTTTTTTCAACATTAAATAACAAGTCTGCAGTAATACAATTGTATAAATTATTCTTGGGAGCAACTTCCGAGAATGTAACTCTCTTACCAGTCCAGGTCTCAAAAGAAAAACATTCAAAAATGTTGTAAATATCCCCATTGTGATTAGAAGCAGTGGACCTTGAAAAATTAGCATTCCCAATCTGCCAACGTGTCTCTGTTATGACAGGCAAGTCCCTTGACCTCTCCTCACCACTCATGACACTTCTCTACTGTGAGGATGCTGCTTGGCTGTTGATAACACCAAAGAACTGTTGCTAGTTACCAGGCAACCCAGTGTAGTTTGAAATCTGTGATGCCTGATTGGAAGCAATTTGAGTGAGCAACTCCATAAGTTTGTTAAATTCTCCTCTGGTAACTAGAGCATTTTCATTCCCAACCTCCGAGTTTTGAAACAAACTCTCTTGTGTGGATAAAACCTCTGCTCCTCCGCCATGATGCCTCAAAGTACAGACCAAAAACACTTCCAAGATTTAATTACTGTTCACACAACTGTTATTAAAACTGTTTTGCCTTTCCATTTGGAGTCTATTTTTTAAATAAATTACATCCACGCAATTGATGTTAGAACATACACATATAGGTTAAAGAAATGTAATGCTGTCATTCCCATATGTGTATGGAGGAAATAATAGTGACTGGCTTAGGGCGGTGTACACACCTGTGGCAATATGGACATATTCAGAAGGATCATGGTCACCTGTGCAATCATAACAATAATGTTATTAAGTGATGAAAAAAGCCTTTGCTAAGCAGTTTGCATGTTATGAATGTTAAAAAGTGACTGTACATGTCTGCTGTGTATGTATATAGCAAAATGCAGAAGGAACTGACACGTAACACAGATGTTTCACATTGACCAGGATATAAACAGAATAATGATCTGATATACATAGGTACAAAGGTTCATAGGTGTATACAAAGCTAACAACCAATAGAGCTTCAGCCAGTTTAATTTCTCCAAGTATTTTGATTTTCTAATACCATGACAGGAATGGATCCATTCCTATGTCAAAGTATGATTAAAGTTCATGAAATTAGTATTGTTTCAATCTTTGATGTTAGTCAGAAATGCTCTTTGGAGCACCCACAATATGCCCAGAACTGACTCCTTCTGCAATTCATATGGAGTTGGATGTATCAGTAACATGTCTAAATACAATTATAAATTATTTTTATAAGACCCATTGGTCCTACTACTATTGGAATTGTCTGGGTATCCTTCTTCCACTTTGCTATCATTTCTGCCTATAAATCCTGGTATTTTATCACTTTATGTATCTTTGTCTGTAAGATACTGTAGTCACTGGGTGCATCAATTTCAATGGTCAATGCTACTATTGTCTTCTTTTCGTGGACTACTGTATCTGCCTGCAAATCCTGGTATTTTATGACTTTCTATCTCTGTGTGTAAGACACTATAGTCACCGGGTGTAGCATTTTCCATGATCAATGTTACTTTTGTCTTCTTTTCATGGACTACTATAACTGGTTTTCTCAAATCTATTTTTTGAAGTTGATAATGGGTGATCCCATGTGATATAAACTTCATCATTTTTATAATGCTTTGTAGCTCATTTTTTTCAATGCTTCTTGGCTACTTCAATATTATAATGTTTGCACAATCCCCAGTACAGAGGTCTTTCCACATTATTATGCCTTTTAGTATACAGTCCTCCTACCATTAGTGTAGCACACCCAGCAACAAGATGGTCAATTGTTTCCAGTTCTGCTTTACAAACCTGCATTTGTCTGCTTCTCCCACATGTTCAATGGACTTTGTAAACCAACGTGTACGTAGTCCGCTATTCTGGGCCACCAATATTAATCTTCCCTCTTTTGGTTTAAATTCTCCTTTTCTTAACCATTCCTGCATTCAGTCCTTATTAACATGAGGTTGTTCCAAGAGTTTTCTGTACTTGCAAATAGATTTATGCATTTTCCGCATTTATTGCCTTCTCCTCTGGTCCTTCACCTTATATTTTTTTCTTTTGTTTTTTGTCACATTCAGTTGCTGCCTGATTTTTATCTACTTCTCTTTAGATTTCCATTCCTGCTTGATACCAACTTGCTTCTGCTAAACTAAACAGGGAAATAATCTTAGAGTAGTACCCCTCATGTTTTAAAACTTTTACTATATTTGGATCTTGTGAGGTCAGTAGATATATATGCAGTCCTACAATTGCAGATCTATACATGTAATCAATTTGAGGAGGCCCATACCTCCTTCAGGATGGGGAATACATAATCTTGGTATACACTGATTTTTATAAATCATTTCATAACCATGAAGCATTTTTCTTGTTTTCTTGTCCAAATGATCCACTACCTTTTGGGGGCAGTCAGTCACTCGCAAACTGTAATTTAGGACAGGAACAGCAAATTGGTTTATAGCTTTGGCTTTGTTCCTAGATGTCTGAGCTGTTTCCAGTATTAATTTTAATCTTCTAAAATATTTCTATGTTTTATTCACATTTGTACATGTTTTACTGTTGATCCTTAAGCAGTTTCCAAATATTTATACACTCCCTCTTGCACAAGTTCTTTTATATCAAATTACTTTCCCAGCCTGATATTTTCTTGGTGCTGTAGCTTTCCTGCTTTAAATGTTGCTATTGCACAATTATCAAGACCAAGTGGCATTCTTATTTCATCTGAGAAAGTTTTGACCACTTGCAGTTGTGTTTTTGGTTCTTCATCTGATGAGCTATACAGTTTTAAATCATTCACTAAAAGAAGATGAGAAGTCTTTGCACTTTATTGTTTTCTGGGAACCAAACTGTAGCCATGACCTAATCTGTTAAGTAGACAGCTTAATGGGTTATGGGCACGATAAAGGAGCAGTGGTGACAAAGATTCACCCTGGAATATCCCCCTTTGAATTTTTATCCCTGAAATAATAATTTGTCCTTTATCATACTAGGTTACACATAGGTTCAAAGGTTCATAGGTGTGTGTATACTAGGCTAACATCCACTAGGGCCTTTAGAAGCCTAATCATGCAACCTAAATGTGTCCCACAAGTTATATGTTTTTGACATTTATATCAGAAGGGGTGACTTTTGATAATGACATAATTTACTGACTGCTTTTGTTCATCAGAGACATAGGCACCAGACCAGGGCTGAATGTTTTATTTCTCATCCAGTGGTCCACGTTCCTCTTAAATAGGGTTAGGAAAGGACTTTGTTTCACATGGATGGGGAGCCTATTCCAGATAATGGCACTTATCAGAGAGGTCTTTAGATCTAATAGCTCTGATGCAAAAAGTTCATCAGAGCATGGTTCAGGGATGCCTTGTATACCAAGTATAGATCACCTCTCAGTAGTCTGTAGGAGACTGAGTATAGAGACAGAGCTCTGAGGTGATTTACATAGGGCATTATGTTTATATCCTGTATTCATTTTGTAAGTTACCTTTGTGGACATTCCAGTTGCTGCATGTGTCTAGTCAGGTACTTTCCAAAGAGGGCATTATACTCTATGATGTGTCTGATTAGGGCCAAGTAGAGTAGTACATTGACTTCCCTGGACCTAGATGTCATGCTCTTACTTATAACTTGAGCAACAAAGAAGGATTTCCTTACTAGCTTGGACACATATTGGTCAAAGGCCAGGTTAGTGTCTACACGTGTTCCCATATCCCTGACTAGTGGATCTACTCTTAGGGGTGTTTTATCAGTGATATAGTTTCCAGCGGTGACCAGCTTCCCAAAAGGTGCTGTCTGTTAAATTTGGTTGACTTCTTTGAGACAGTCATCAAAGCCATGGATGAGGGGAAGACAGTGCACACTGCCTACCTTGACCTAGCGAAAGCCTTTGACACTATTCTTCATTTGGGCATAATAGATAAACTCCCTCAACTAGGCATCAGTCCATCTTGTTACCAGATGAGTAGCAAACTGGTTCACTGATAGAAGCCACCTAGTCAAAATAGGTGAAGCCACCTCAAACAGTAGTCCTGTAACGAATGGTGTACCCCAGAGATTGGTCTTGGGGCCACTGTTATATAAGATATACTTTTCTGAAGTGCAGGCCAAAACCAGTGGGCTATGGCTGACCAAGTCTGCAGATGACTGCAAGCTGGGTGTTTTCCTCAGTTTGATGGACATCCTCCAAGAGGGTCTCACCCAAACAAATAACTGGTGCCAGAAACATGGCCTCAAGCTGAATACCAAAAAATGCATCATCATCCTCTTTGGAGAGAGTGATGTCCCCACAAATTATCACATTAATAACGATGGCAATGCCCTAAGCATGCAATCAGTCATGAGGGATTTGGGCACCCAAGTTGATAGCAACCTGATTTTTGACCACCATGTTGCTTCCATTGTACAGAAAACTTTCTACATGGCCCACCTCATAAGTAAGGGTATCTCATCCAGGGACAAGGAGGTCATAACATCGCTGTATTTTTCCCTTATAAGGCCCATTATTGAGTACAAAGCCCCTTTCAGAATGTACCTCGCAAAGCACATGCAGCAGCTGGAGACACTACAGAGGTTCCTCACCAGGACAATTCATGACCTCAAACTTCTACCCTACACAGATAGGCTAAAAGCCCTGTCGCTCTACTCAGTTTCATACAGACTTCTCAGAGGTGACCTCTGTCTGGCATACAAACAATCTCAGATGCTGCCTTGATGCGACTGCTGCATAACCGCAAGTCAAGCTCCATTCAAGTAACCCACACGGGTGACCTCAACCTGGTCTGTGACATCAATAGGATTTGCTGGTGGGGCAGATTTGTGTCCCATAGACTCCCCCATATGTGGAATAGACTCCATCTTCATGTCAAGCAGAGTACCTCATTATCCCTTCTTAAGCACAACCTGGATAACTGGATGGGAAACAGAAAATACACCCCTGGGATTCTACCTTTGTCCCTGTTGGGCAGGGGCATTGGATGCTTACTTGTCTAAACATGGGTTAAACTCTTAGCTATTCTTATAAGGGCTTTAGGGCCCATAACCCAGTAACTTCTTATGATTTTATGATCCTAATCCATTTCTTTAAATTGAGTTTTAAGCTGGGGCTTTGGCACCAGTCATTTGTCTGTGTTAGACCATTTTGTAAGATGTTTACATCTTGGGGAGATTCTATGACTACTTCCAGTTTGCAGTCATCTCTAAACTTGGTCAGCCAGAAACCTCTGACAATGGTCTTCTGAGAAACAGATGCCAAAGAGGAGTAGGTACAGCACAGAGACCTGAAGGACTCCGCTGGTGACCTGTCATCAGTCCTAACTTCCGGGGTCCTATCTGTGAGACAGTTGGCTATCCAGCATATTATTCAGGGGTTTATGACTAATTCCATAGTTTGTTAACAATGACCAAGTGGATTGTTGTATGAAATGCCTTAGCCAGATCAAGGTACGCAGTATGCTTTGTTTTGCTCTCATCTATTGCTTTCTTGACCTTCTCAAAAAAGTCTACTAGGTTCAGTAGGCATGCCCTTCCCTTGACAAAGCAAGACTGGGATGGAACCAGTGTCTGAAGGTCTCCTATGAATGTGTTGATCATTTCCATGATAATTCTTTCCATGTCTTTGCATGCAAGAATAGTCATACCAATGGACCTGCAGTTTCTGGGATCTGTTGATGGTCCACCCTTTTAAAGTGGGGTGACTGTTGCAGTCCTCCATGCTCATGGCACAAAGCCTGTTTTCAGACTATAGTTAAATAGTAACTCCAGTGGCCCTGATAGGTCATATTTTTTAGACTATTCAGTAGGCATCCCAGGATATTATCAGGGCTCATTGAGGCTGTGTTCTTGGCCTTAGCAAACATAGCCATGGCATATTCTCTCTTTATAGCTGGAGGGGTTGTGTTTAAAGGTATTTCTTGGGGAGGTGGCTGGGGTTGATTGGAGAGCAAAGTTAGAACTGAATTTGTCAGCCAGTAGATTCACTATATTGATCAGCTCAGTAACCATGATGCCATTAACCAGTTGTTCAGCAAACTGCTGTGCACTGCTTTCAAGGTTTCTGACATTGCCGAAGAAAGCCTTATAGTTGTCTTTTGCATAGGAGGCTATCTTGAACTCAAAACTGGATTTATTGGACTTAATTAGCTCTCTTAGTTACCTGTTTAATTTGATCAGAGAGGTCTTATCTTTATGGGAGTTACACATCTTGATTTTAGTCATGATTGTTTTAACTTTTGCTGTATAACCCATTTAATTTGGGATGTCACAGGTTGGTTTGTATTTGGAGCTAGTTTTGGGCTTACTTCTGGTAACTACAGTAGCCTGTATGCAGCCACTGACATGGTCATACAGAGTTTCTATGAACAATGCTGCATAGACTGCTGTGTTCTACAGGTTTGGAGGGGCATTGAATTTTGACATACTATCACTTAATAAAAAGTAGTTTGCTTTGGAATAGTTCCTGATGGTTATTGGGTTCACTGGAGTTATTTAGCTGATTTTGAAGAGGACAGCTTTATGAGCAGACTTTACCAGGTAGGATGTGACATCTGTGGGGGTACAGTGCTCTTTAATATTTATGAGAATGAGGTCCATTATTTTGGAACCTGTAGTGGGTGTGTGTGCACAAACTGGCCAAGGGTGTTTGTAGTTTACAAAATCCAGGAATCTCTGTGCCTGCAGATTTGAGGCCATATATGATTCCCAGTCTACAGAGGGATAATTAAAGTCCCCATAAATATGGTGTCAGGATGGATGTTTATTTGTCTCCAGTAGGTCTAAGTATGCTCTATGTGTTTTGTAGGGCATAGAGGGTGACCTATAGCTTGCTAGGATATGGTGCAGAATTTTATCTATAGTGACATGCACATGGAAAAACTCCAGTGCATCATTTTGTTTAACTAGCCTAAAGGTATGTTTGTTACTAATGTATATCAAGACACCTCCACCTTTAGTCCCTGTCTGTGCATCTACCAGTCTAAATGTGTGAAAGGCACTGAAACCTTGCAATGCTGGGGTACTCTGCAGTTTTTAACCATGTCTTGGTAACTGCACAGATGTATATATTCTCCAAGGTGAGAAGAGCTTGGAGGGAATGCAGTTTTATTTTCTTGTTCAAGTTCCTGGCATTGAGCAGTAATACATTAAGGTTCAGTTGAGTTGATTTTGATATGTCGGCAAGTTTGTCAATCAGGCATTGCCTAAAAAAGGCTCTATGGGGGAGGATAAAGTTTTAGCCTGTATTCGAATGCCTACAGGAGACAGGTGCAGATCATTCTTGGCAAAGCAACATGGTCAGATAACCATGTCTACCTATGCCCATAAATATTGAATCCCCTTAGAATGACACCAGAACTCAACCAATTGTTAAAATCAATCATCATTTGTTCATATTGTGGCATCATCCTTGGTGAACATAATATGATACTGCTCAATGCTAGGCTCATACTAGCCTGAGACACATAGTCTGAAAACTCCATAATGTTATTTTGCATATAGTCAAAGGAGGAACATCTCAAGTCATTTACACCTATGTTGCCTACGATGGAATCATACTAGTGCCTGTGGCAAAATGACTTAAGTGCAAGGGTAATTTGGCAGAGCCTGTCTCCAGATGGGCAATTAACCATTATCTTCTCTTTGTTCATCTTAGTTAGAGGGGCATCAGTATGTCTTACAATGGAGTCTCCTATGATTATAATCCTGGGATTTGTGTTTTCTTGCCTTATGGACTTTGCATTTGGGGCTGAGTGTGCTGTATGTGTAGTGGTAGGTGTTTATTTGTTGAGTGCTTTGGGATTTGCTGAGGATAATCATTGCCAGTTGGTGGTCTAGAAAGTCTTTTTTGTTTGTTAAGATTGCACTTAACTGACTTAGCATACATTGGTCTATGTTTGTGTGTGTGTGTGTGTGTGTGTGTGTGTGTGTGTGTGTGTGTGTGTGTATGTGTGTGTGTGTATGTGTGTGTGTTGTTTGCTATGTTTGGTGGGTGTTGTGTGGGTGGTTTTGACGACCTAATGTGCGTTTGTATGTAAGAGCTTAGCCTACAGTGCTACTGTGTATGTACACCTTGCACATACTGTATCTGTTACTTTAAGGATTAAGTGTCAGTAAACATAAGACTATTGCTACATTGTCTGAAGATACCGAAATCCACCAGGCTGGCTTGTTCAATTGGTGACCTACAAGGGTGTGGCATATGGGAGTTAACAGAAGGCTGTTAAGGGTGCTTTGCGGGGGGGGGTGGGGGAGGAGGCAGACCAGGCTACAAAATATTAAATTTAACATTATTACCTCTCAACACACAAACCTGCTGCTATAAACTTGTCAGTGTGCAAGGTATTTGCTCTATATGCACTGCTTTACAAACTGTTGCTTTATGGGCAGTTCTACAGGGAAAATCTGCTTCTAGATGTTTGCATCTGTACAGGGCAGTGGCATGGTGAGCAGCTCCTCACAAATATGGCAAATTTATCCAGCACTGAAAATACAGAAAACTGACTATTGAGTCCTCTGGACAATAAAATAACTACACTAATGTTCCATAACTCAGATAGACCAGGCAAACATCTACTGCCGCTAAATAAATAATCCAGTCCTTCTAATGTAAACACCAAGTAAAAGAATGTCCCCAGTGCAGTGCTATCACAAACAAGCTTAAACAAATGTAAAGAAAGGCACAAGGAGAGGCAATAAGTAATTCAAGGATATCAACAGATGTGTACTTTGAATAGCTTATAAAAGTGTGATTATTCAATAAAAGTACATTGTGGAAATGATCCAAAAGCAGATCCATTTTGTTGAATGTATACAGGCACTGAAAACAAGATAAGCTGACAAATGTCTGGCCAATAAAATGACTACAGACAGTGCTTTTTAGGGTGTTCCTCAACTTGTATAGACCAGGCTATGACCTACTGTCACTAGATGGAAAATACTGAAAGACCTTACTGGACTATAAAAGTACACTACTTAATCCAACAACTAGCTACATCAGAGCAAGTATATCAGCAGAATGGACACTGAGAGGCTAAATGCACTTTTTTTTCAAAATAAGCACAAGGAAAGGCAAATAAATACCTTTCAAAGCTCAGTTTACAGTAAGGTCAGGCAGCTTAAAATTGGCCAAGATTAAATAGCAGAGCAAGGAATGGCAGGGTGGTTGGAAAAATCACCAGCAGGGAGTCAAATGTGCTTCTAGTTTTTGTAGATCTTACAGAAAACAAAACAGAACAGATAATACAGAAAGCAGCTCTATCAGTTTAAGCAACTACACAACAGACACAAAAAGAGAAAGGATTACTTTCCTTGCTTCTTTGTTTCAAATCACCAGCAGGGAGTCAAACAGAAACAAGGCCACAGATATACTGTGCATCTAAGTATCACTCAAGAAACAAACTAGCCAATAAAAAAATACAGCCAATGTAATTTGTCTATCTGCCACCTGGAACAAAAATAGATTGCCATTTCTCTAACTTCAGCATATGTGATATATTTACATGCATAATGAGTCATGCTAAGGTGGTATATGACAGCACATACACAAGTCAAGCTATAAGTCAAATGCAGTCAGTCCACTGACAAAAGGGTTGTGTTTCTGAATGTCATGATGTTTTTGTATATATTACAAATCGATAGGTAGCCCTCACAAGACATGGGTAATATAAAAGTCCATGCCAGTATGCTCATGATACATCAGTTAGTGGACAAAACTGGTAAATAAGGGCTACAATTATTAGTGGCTCTGATGCATTTTTGTTACTGTAATCAGTGATATAAAGTGTGTCATTCCTGGTGTAAGTGCCATACCTGACATACTGACTTGATTAAGCGTATTATAGCACATATGTGAATGCAGAATATTGTACTGTGTATCTAGCCTTTACATGAGCCTTGTTAAAAGCAACAGTAATAACTTTATTACAGTGCATTGATATGCAACACACCCAGGTAAAGCATCAATGTGTATAAGTAATGCACCTGTAGTAGATTTAATTGTACATGCAGCAAATGCACACTGCCCTGTGAGAAATGTTGTTATTTTCCACCTGCAGTTCACTAACTCCATTACAAGGACAATGGCACAGCCAACATCTCAGAGGCTAATTCAATTATGTCTTGACAAATAAAATAAATTACAACACATACCTCATGACATTCATTACTTAAAGGACTCTTTGCTAAATATTGTCCATCTACTGCATAATTATACTGAATATGCTCACAAGGAATTACAGCAAACACTACCATAACAGCAAGTAAACAATACAGACACACAAGAAAATCTCATAACACATTCCCACTCACACATTATGATGATTTTGTAACATGCCATACAGTCAAAAATGTTATATAAGCCCCTGTGCCCCATAAGGCTCTATAGTAAGAACAAATTAATTACAGTAATAAATAAATGTTTGGATAAAGGCATGCAATAGAGAGCATTATTATTGCAAAAATAAGTAAATGCTGTGAGCAATCATGGAGTTAACATTTGCAACTTGTCGGATACAAACACATGCCAGGACAGATATCAGAGATCATCCCTTGAAACCACAGAAATAGGCATATCAGTTTTGTTATGAAGAACATACTTGAAAGGCTTACACATCATTCTCCTATTGTAATGGGTATAGTTCCCCTAATGTGGATTGTGAAACCTACAAAATGTGATCCTTTTACTGTGCTATATCTGCATTTCTTTCCTAATCCACTACTGTATGTCAGAAGAGTCTGGCAAACAGATGCTAATAGAGTCAAACCCTTGCCAATCATGCTACATACCCTACAGAACTGTGTTTTAATTAAGTGCTACAGGAGACAGTACTGAACTTTGCCCCAAATAAAACAAATCAAGGTGTGAAGTAAGAAAGGCCTTTTGTGGAAAATGTATCCAATCCAAATATGGCTCAGTGATCAAAAGGAAGTAGCAATGTTAATGTACACACAACTGTGAACAGTCCAGTATCAATGTTGGTTGACCAAACCCTTAATTTTTGTCCACATTGTTTTGTAGTCATACAGTCCCTGATTCACACCACAGTGTAGATGCATGAATATGCTAGACAAGGCTGTATTAATTGCATGTGCCATTGGAGAACTTGCACCACAAGAATCACAGAACACCTTTTTGACTGCCAAGAAATCCACAAGGTGTCAAAAGGTGTTTGTGCAATATAAAAATGGATGGTAATAAGTTGATGTCATTTTGCATGTGTCACATCAGTACACTGGCATAATGATGTCTTTTGCTGGTATTGAAGAGCCACTTATGTAAGTCCACATGCTAACAAAATATGTATTAGCCACATAGGCCACAAGTGAAGTTGTAGCACACCTGTGATACACAACCAATATGAAGTCATGACAGCATATAATTGTATTGTGAAAAAGTTGTTTGAGGCTGAGCGGAAGTGGATGATGCATCTGTTGTTGAATCTTTATTTACCTGCACTAGAAGTACACACACACACATACATACACACACACACACACACACACACACACACATACACATACACACACACACATACACACACACACGTACGTATATACACATACATAAACTCCACACACCCACACAATACCTCTCAACCTCTTAGAGCAATAGATCTGGACAAATCCATAATTGGGCAAAGGCCCAAAAATAGGGAACATTTTTTACTATTGCTCTTACAAAGTTAGAAACTTGATAGAATAACAGGTTTAGCATTAACATGAATTTTCTGAAGGTCATGAAGTCTGAAACTCAAATATCTGTCATTATTTTCTAACTTCAGTCTTTAATTATTTGCCACTAATTTACCAGAAAAAACACAATTATATGAAAAACGGACCAACAATATGAGGTAAAAATCTGGACATTCTGCAAAAATCTGTGCAGTTGAGACTTATGACCCACTTATGACCCACAGACGCAAGTTCACCATGCTAGATTCAAACCACCTACCTACTAGCTATGAGCTAGAGCACACAGCATGAACTGCAAGCACCAAAGCAGAAGCCAGACTTTTAAGGAAAAGAGTGCACTTTGACAGGATGAACTCATCCGTGTGCTGCAGAGAAGATGTTTATTGTAAAAGTAGGAGAAAGTGCCTAGGGAGCTGTCTCTAATGTTAAACATTTCTCCTGAGTGGAAGTGGGCACATCATATCTCTTGTTGAAGTTTTACTTGCTTTATACCAAAACCACACACACCCATGCACACACACACACACACACACACACACACACACACACACACACACACACACACACACACACACACACTTGCCACTGTCAGATTTGAACCACTTAATTAACTAGTTACACAATCCAAAATACACAGCATGTATTACAAGCACCACAGGAGAAGTCTGACTTTTAAAGTTGTGAAAAATGCCATTTGTAACTACTAACACATCAGTGTTTTGAAAAGCATCTAGTGTGCATCACAGGTTTTGTGGAAAATGTGTGTGTCTTCACAGGCTGCTGTAATAGCAGTGTAATTTTCCCATGTAATTACAGCTGCTCTGATAACATCTGTATACTGTCATTCATGCATATTGCTTTACTGTGAGTGACATATACCTCTTTCATAGTATGGTGTTTCTGTGTCGATAATAATAAAACAGTACATTGTCAAGCAAGCATTCATGACAGTATAATCCAGAATGATTGTATGAAAATATTAACCATGTCTTGTGTCTCTGTCAGTTTCATTGGCTCATGCTTGGACAATGTGCATTGACAATACAAACAGACATTTCCAAAATATGACAGTGCACTGCTGAATAACACTAACACATTATGTCTAAAAAGATTACACACCATTTTATCAAAATGTAAGTGCACATGTTGGAGTGCAGACATATCTTAACAGACTGAATTAATTCAGTCAACATCCCTGTGAAATCCACATATTTTGGTTACAACATTCTATTAACACATACAGAAGTTGTAGAACCCACTCCCATAATTCCTTTTTGTAATAGTTTTTGTAATTATCTCCCTGAAGCACACCACTTGCAAGTCATTTGCATAGCTGATGTCAAAGAATTTTGTGCATGTGTAATCATATCCTGAGGTATTGAACTTAGAGGAACAAGCATGTTATTGCTGGTGGAAACATGGCTTTCTTTTACATATTCAACAGTCTCCTTCTTTGAAGATATTTAAAAAGCAACTTGATACCTGTTGGGTCACAGGGTATAAACATTCACTGAGGAGTCTTCACTGTACTCATGACAACTGTGAAATCCCACAATGTGTACAGTAATCCAGTAGCATAATAAATATGTAACAGTACACAGTCATGATACAGAATGGGGAACATATAAGAGAGATGGAGACAGGGATAGAGACAGACAAAGAACGTTTTATTTTTTGGGATGTTTGTAACATATCTGTGGTTACTCTTACAATTTTCTTAATAAATAATCTGTCATGCTATATACAAGCACGTGTTTCCAATAGGAGCAAGCAGGGGTCAAAAAGTAGAAACATGATGAAGACATAAACAGGACAATGGAATGTTAATAAGATATGTAGACAATGCTCACCCACATAATACTAATACAAATAAAACATTAAATATGACTTTCACGTATTTCTGGATTCGAACCCTTGAGAGTATGCCAAAAGTGTTTTACAGAAATGAATTCTGTCAACACACCACACAGGAAATATTACTTCACAACTTTAATTTTACTGTTTTGAATTGGCAGCCACAAAAGAATGAGGGGAAGGAAAAATGTAGGCATCAGGCTTCATCACAGTAATGATTATTTTAATAAGGCAGATTAAATGATGCAATGCACAACAGAGATGTGTTATGTTAAGGTGTTATGTGTCATGATTTACACATTTGTCATGAAGTCAGGAATGTTTGGTCAGCATACTTTCTAACAATATTTGCTTCTGGAATATCTTATGGTATACATTCAACTATTCAGCCCATTCAACAGAACCAAACACACACTGCACACACACTGCACTCAAAGAACACATGCAATTTAACAGGCTTTTTATGTTTGTAAAACAGAAAAAGCATTCAAAAAAAGAATTTACCAACATGCATATGCAATAAAAAAGATGATGTTAATAACGTATTATATAAACATTCTATCAAGTGTGCAAGTTTTAATAAGTTTTTATTTTTGGTTTTGGAGAAAATTCCATTTAACATTCAAGGAGGAAATTGGTCTGGTAAATTAGAACTAAGGAAGCTATACTGGTAGCTATTATTAAATGCATTTAAGTTTCCAGGACTAAATGTGACTATTTCTATTAACAATATTTTAACATTGAGAGACAGAAAATTATAAATCATTCAAAATGTTATATGACTTGTTTGTATGCATTTTATTCTTTGTTTTTTATTACGCTTAAAAATTTTAAAGGTGATTTTTACTTTTATTATTTGGTTAAAGAGGTTAGGGTACTCTATATATATATATATATATATATATATATATATATATATATACATATATATATATATATATATATATATATATATATATAAATAAAATATGTGCGTGTATGTGTGTGTAATTGAACATTTCTTTGATTAAGTTCTGAAGAGTTTCTGTGTACATTAAGAACAAAAGTGCTTAACTATTAAATTGCACGTGTTCTCCAAGTATAGCATGTGTTTGGTTCTTTTCTGTTATTTGTTTTTCACACTTGGCCTTTTGAATTTGTATTGGTTTTAGTTGTCGGATTAGCCCTTGGAGTTCCCAGGGTTTTGAGCAAATTCATCATACATCTTTAGATTTAACCATGTTGGTTCAAATGTTATCCCAAGCAGGATCCAAAAGGCCTGTAGTGCTCTTTCTACCTGTAATAAGGATAGTATTATTGATGTGTCACAATGCAGTTTTTTTAGCTGGATCACAATAGCAATCAGCTAATGATGTTTTTTTGAGTTGAAAATTCAATCGAATGGCTATTGGATCTTGAAGGAACCATTGAAACATCCAGTATTGAGAGCTGCTTTGGTAAATCTTTGATGTTTGCTTATGATTCTGTGGCTTTATTTTTAGAACAGCCTACTACTTAAAAAATAAGATATTCCAGTTTGAAAAGTTACTTAATAAATACAGGGGTATGCAGTTTGACAATTAGTATTTCGAGAGCTGTATTGATGCTTGTAGAGTCCCTAAGGGCTTGCATGTGCTCAAATATCCAAATGGTCTTGAGAAAGACTCTATGTTACATGCGGAGCTGTTGCAGCTTTTTAATAGGACTGGAATTGATATGCTGCATTTATTGGTGTGAGACAATAACAGGAAATTAGAAAGTATAGCAGAAGATATAAAAAAACTTCAGAGACAAATAATTTCTGATTTGATATTTCCAAAGTATAAAACTTTATATGAACCCATGTTTTGCAATGTGCAACTTCATTATTTTATGGCGGAAAGAGGGAAAGCTTAAGAGGGATGAAACAGAATATAGGGATAAGAAGGCTTATCCTAGTTCTTCTATGGGTCAGGGGCAGGAGAAAAATTCTGGTTTGGTGAACTATGTTTATATTATGGCTGAGGAAGAGCAAGACCAACAGGCAGCTTTTTATAACCATATCATCACATCTATGGAGGAAAAGAGGCTGGAGGAGAAATCATCAGAGCAGGTTCCTCAGGTAACACAGTTACAAATCAACTCCCCATGTGAAGCGCCAGGAACAAGAAGAAGAAGGTAATGGGTGTCACAGTTACTATGTTTTCATACAAAGGTCTGAGAATTTACAATTGTTTTCATCCACCTGTTAGTCTAGTTTTGGACAACTTCCTATCTAAATGCTTTTCTTTCATTCAGTCAAAAAGCAAGTTAACAGATGTTCTTATTGAACTATAATTATACGTTAGAAAGCTTAATCTAACCTTACTGTTTGATAGTACTGAAATGACTGTTGAAAAGGCTCAGGATATCCATCAGAAAAGTTGTTTTAGTCCTCCCTTGTTAGCGCCTTTGTTAACATTTGAACATTTATGTAAACATGATATTAGATCATTGCTTAGGAATGTATCTATTAAATCTGGTTTTAAAAATTTTACTAAGGATGAATGTGAATTCTTCATACAATTGAAGGATGATAGACAAATTTGTATCATGAAGCCAGATAAGGGAGGTGGTGAGGTGATTATGGACAGTTTCAAATATAGTCAGAAGATGATGTACTATTTGAATGATAGTAAATTCTTTATCTCATGTGTTAAAGAATGAATTAAATATTGCCTATGCTAGATTTGATTTGACGTTAAGTGAATTTTTTATTGAATATTCTACACCTAATAAGGCAGTGATTTTTTTGTGAGAGTGAAGCATACAATTGTGCCGGCCATTTTCAGGAAACTTAAAGTTCATAAAAATGTGCATGATCCCCCATTAAGACCAATAGTTGCTGCTTGTGGGTCTAAAACTGAGTTGCTAGCTAAATATATTGACTTTAAATTAAAAACAAACCTTTTTTGCTGATATTCCACACATGTTGAAGGATTCTTAGCATTTTTTGAGAACCATGGCATCAATGGAATTTAGTGAAAAAGGTATATTTGTCACCATTGATGTAAAGGATTTATTTTAAGTTATACCCCATGATTTGGGGTTAGATTGACTTCAGGAAGCTTTGGTAGTTCATACCAATCAGCCCCATGAGGATATTTTGTTTCTGGTATCACTAATGGAAATTATTTTGACTTATAACTATGTTTACTTTGAAGGGGAATATTATCAATAGGTGGTGGGAGTAGCAATGGGAGAGGCTGCTGCTCCACTGTTTGCAAATGTTATATTATGGAGGTGGGAAGTTACTTTTGTTGTCAGTTTTCCCACATTTTAACAATATAATTATTATTGTTTTTTGTATGACATCTTTTTGGTCTGGGTGAGTGATACCAATAAATTAACAATGTTTATGGAATATATAAATTCCATTATTATATTTTCAAAATTTAACCATGTTGCAGACTTAGACCCTATTAATTATTTAAATGTACTATTTATAAGAATTATATTATTAAGCAATTTGTGCTGCAATAGCATTGTCGCCTCGCAGCAAGGCGTTGTCACACTCGATTCTCAGCTAGAGCGTCTTCTGTGTCGAGGCATGCATGAATGGGCGTGCCTTCATTGAAGGTTGTGCATCAGGGCTGGTAACTCGGCATGTAAAAATCCACTACCAAATATTAATGGACCAGAGTTCCGCTGTGGCGACACCTAACTGGGATATGCCGAAAGACACAACAACAGCATATTATTAAGCAATATGAGTCAACCATCTGTAGAAAGACAACTTTTTAATGAATATTTGCATTTTAGTTCTCAGCATTCAAGTTGGTAAAAGCAGAATTTGATCAAGGGTCAGTTTATTAGATTATCTAGGTTGATTTTGGATTATATTAATTTTAGCAACGAGGTACAATATTTGAAATCATAGTTCCTTGAAAGGAATTATCCTGTATCTTTGCTGAACATTTTAGTGGCAGATATTATGTTTACTATGAATGACAAACATAAGCCTTTAATAAGACATCCAGAATCTGGCCTAATAAAAAATTTGGAGATGAGAATTTCTTTCTCATCTATTGTGATTGTTCTTAGTTATGACATCAAAGTAGGACATATCAGAAATATTCTAGAAATAAATTAGGATGGTATTTTTTGAGTTTTTAGTATGAAAGAAAAAAATGGGAAAAAAACTACAAGTAGTTTTTCAAAAAAATTATAATCTAAAGTCACATTTTGAGTTTGAAAAGGAATATAAGTCTCAAAATAATTATGTTAGGTTGGGTATGTTTAAATGTGGAGCTTGCAAACAGTGTAAATGTGTTAATGAAGCCAGGAGTTTTACGGTGGCAGATCATCCTAAGACATTTATGGTATATGGCCATTTTAGTTGCACCACTAAAGGGGCAGTATATTTAGGTTCATGCCCATTGTGCCAGACTTTTTATGTTGGTAAAAAGGCTAAAAATATTCAGACAAAGAATTTACCAACATATATGTGTAATAAAAAAGGTGAATATTAATAACGCACTATATAAACATTCTATCAAGTGTGCAAGTTTCAATACATTTTTATTTATAGTTTTGGAGGAAAGTTCCATATAACATTAGTAAGAGGAAATTGGTCTGCTAAATTGGAAGCAAGGGAGTTATACTGGCAGCTGTTATTAAATGCATCTAAGTTTCTGAGACTAAAAGTCATTATTTCTATTAATAGTATTTTAACATTGAGAGCCAGAAAATTATGAATTGTTCAAAATGTTATTTGACTCATTTGTGTGCATTTTAATCTTTGTTTTTATTATGGTTAAAAATGTTAAAGATGATTGTTACTTTGATTTTATTTGATTGGTTAATTAAAGAGGTTAGTTGGATTATATAAGAGTATAATCAATGTTTCTTTAATTAAGTTCTGAAGAAGTTCTGTGCACAGTAAGAACAAAAGCACTTAACTATCAAACTGCATGTGTTCTCCATGTTCAGTGTGTGTTTGGTTCTTTTTTTGTTATTTTGTTTTTCACATTTGGCCTTTTGAGTTTGTTTTGAGCCTGTTCAGGAGAAGATAATTGTCTCCTCATACTGCTATTTGCCTGTCTGTACACAATGACACAGTGAGGCTAAGCACAGTAGTCTGAAGGGTATCAGAGCAATGGCACTAATGGCAAAACCTCACAAAGGTTTTCCCATAAGCTGAGTACTGCCATTTCCCATATGTTACAGGTGATTAGTGCCAGGCATTTCTCAAATGCTGAAGAAACTGACTGCATACACAGAAGGAGTAGTAATATAGAGAGAGGGACAGGGAGGCAAGGAGCAAAAAGAGTATGACTGAATCAGGAAAATGGTGGCTTAATAAAATATGTAGGCAACAGCTACACATAAAAGAGTCTTATTAAAACAGTCAATAACAGTTTGACATAGTTCTGGATTAAAACCCTTAAAACTAATCAAAAATCAGTCTATAGATTTGAACATTGTCTCAGCATACCACACTGGAACTCTTA
Organism: Protopterus annectens; assembly: GCF_019279795.1. Lineage (NCBI taxonomy): Eukaryota > Metazoa > Chordata > Ceratodontiformes > Protopteridae > Protopterus > Protopterus annectens. Next base: position 1,556,487,873 of record NC_056735.1, read on the forward strand.
CTTCATTAAGTTACAATCATACAATTGAAGGGAGAGTGACAATGTATTGATGCAAGGGAGGATGTAGGTATTAGGTTTCATCACATTAATGCCAACAGTAAAGTCTGATAAGATGAACATTATATCCTTCAGTCTAATAACTAAGCAACAGCAAAGGAGTGACACATAAGGCTTGAAGAGAGAGACAGTGAGAGAGATGGAGAGTGTGAAATAAGAAGAGTTTTGTTTATGGGACAGAACCATCTTTATGGTGTTACTCTTAGACCTTTCTCCATTATTAATCTGTCATACTCTGTACAGTAAAGTGTTTGGTATAGAGATCAAGAAGGGATAGGAGAGTAGAAACAAGGCTAAAATGTAAGCAGGCTAAGGGTAGTTTAATAAGTTTCCCTACCGGGGTATAAATTCTTTTTGCAAATGCTTTAATGCTCCACTGTTCAAATGATATGCTATATTTTTCCTAGTCTTATTAGATTCATGAAATGTTGCGACTGGAGAGAAATACAGAACGTCATAGTTAAACACATGATAGATATGTAAAATGACATGAAATAACATTTTGACATACATCTGGAAGAGACCCCATGACACTATGCAAAAATATCAGCCTAAAAGTATCTCAACAGACTATACACGAACTCCTAGTTCATTACATCCAGCAGCTTAATAACTGGTAGAATAACTGTATCTAAGTAATGCCTTTACTCTGTATTGCTATATTTCAATGGGTTTATGAACATTAATACAAAAGTAACTGCAATAGTGCAGTAGATGGCACAACTCACTTCTTTTTGCCATAGGACATGAAACACCATTCACCATGACTCGACACTAGTCCATAATGCCAATCTCAATGCAAACACTGAGTAGAAAAAGTGAAGGCTTTTTCATGGCCATTTCTCTCCATGTGTCTTGTCTGTGTTTACATTTTTTGACCAGATTAAATGGGGGAAAGGGGGTTGATAAGACGGTGGTGAAATTGGGGGCAAGCAAAGGGGAGAAGACTGGAAAAAATACAGGAATTTGTTGAATGGTGGTGGGGAACAGCATAGCTATCCTCTTCTTCACAACATAAATGTAGAATTGTATACAGAATTTTATGACTTTGGAGAGTCACCACACCAGGGATTGTTGACAACAATAGAATAATGTTGTATGCCAATTGAAACAAATCAAGTGTGTCAAGATGACACATAGGTGAAATAGAGTAGAGGGCTATGTGTGGATGTAATTGTTTTAGGGACAGGTGCCCATTTTTTTGTTTTACAGAGAGGAATGTTGGAGAAGGTACTTAGGAATGTGAGGGTCAAGTAGGTAGGATAGGTTAGACAGCAAGTACACACATACAGGACATACAAAACACATAGGGATGATGATGGACACAGAAGGTTGGTGGACATCATGATTGAGGATAGGTAGGGATATCAGAGGTGCATCCACATCCAGTTTGAAGACAGTGAGAATCTAGTCCTCACCCTTAGAACTGTCACCACTGTCTCCTGTGTCAGCTTCCTGGATCAGTGCTGAACATGGAATTGATTTGGAAATATGATGCAGGATCTTTACAACACTTCCAATACAGGCACTGGAGCCCCTCTCCATTATATCTTCCACCAGCGCAGTGACTGATAGGTGACATTATTGCCACCTAGACTAGTACTGCTCCCAGAGGGTATCACTGCACCAGCAGTCAGGGCAGCGCTACCTGCAGCAGGTGGAGCAGTCAGGGCAGGACTTGTGGAGGCAATTCTGGCAAATTGTGACACAGATGTGCTGGCTGTCTTTACTGCCCGTTGTGGTGGTACCCATAGCCACCTGTGGTTGTATGGCAGGCTGAATAGCAGTAGTCAGCCTAGCTGTCTGTAATGATGGTCAATTTGGTTTCAGCAGCAATGTATCTCAAAAAAATAAGAAAAGAGATAAGACTGAGCACAAAAAATCAGAAAGAATAAGATCAATTGCATGTCACATTAATTTATTATTTCAATACATAAACAAATATGACACGTAATTGTGTTCACCTTTGACACATCCAGATATGATGTGAAGCCATTAATGTGTCATCAAATAAATCAGGCTTAGTCCTATTATATAAGTCATGGAAACATTTATTTCCATGTTGGATATATTCTTTACAAGTAAGTAATTGCGGTTACCGGCATTGAACCGTTAATATCATTCAGCATTGCAGTTAACATTTTACAAAAATATCCTGTAATAAATGCTAATTTCTAAATCCACACACAACTAAGCTGCTGTACTCAATGCATAATACAGTCACCAAGAGCTATTGGAAAAAGCATGTATGCTTGATTGCAAAGGTTGGGTACGCATGCTCAAGCTGATATGGACTAATGGCCTAAAAAGTATTATCTGCCTTGCATTCATACCTGATACATACTTACACCCTGCCTCGCTGAGGTGAGCGATTCTCTCCTGATGAGTCTCATGGTTCTGTGCAATCTTTTTTTGCAGCTGTACAATAGGGGAAAAATATGAAAGCATTATGCATAAATGTACTGGCTGATATAATTGACTGGTGAAGGGTCACTTACACAACCGAGGGGTGTTTGCAGTCTTCAATTCATCCTCCCATCAGCTCAGGAGGTCCTGCTTGTGTCTCTTCTTCTCACTGTAATGGTGATGACATTGTTACCCAGCATATGGAATGCCAGTTTTACAAGAGACAGCCTTGGCCAAGCTATTCCAGTCCTCAACCTTATACTGAGACCTGGTATAATCCCCCTTCAGCAGCCTACAGCTGTAACACTTAACAATGAGTTCCACAAAAATCCTGGACTCCTCAACACCCCACCTTTTGCTCTAAATGGAATACTATCTTCACCTTCTCCAGCCATGTTTACAAATGTCAAGCTAAAACCAGGTGTCTAAATTTTTTCCCAATTCAGGTATCATGTGAAACAGCCAGTGGCAAAGATGCACACCCTTGCCATTTGCATTTGAACTATTGAAAGCACAACTGTGGCTTGGCAGACCCATTGACAATGATTACATCCAAAAGCAATGAAGGTGCGAAATATGGCAGTGAAATTTGGTCATGTGTGATGATCCATCTATTTATGCATGCACCAATGTTAAACACTGAAATACTTTATGTTATTTGCTATATTGCTTGTTGTATGTAAAATTATATGAATTGTGACATATCGGGCTGTTGGGACTTACACAGTAGTAAAATTGAGTAGTACAACCTTAACTCAAACCCTTGAGAAAAAGAAGGATTAAAAGTTACCCTTTGCTTATTAACTGTCAGTGCCACAGGAGAATGTCCTTTTTAAGTGTAATTTGGGATATACTAATTCACAAATTAATGCAGTTGTACTTAAGAGATGCTTGTATGTGTGTGACTTTCATTAATCATTGTACTGCATTTTTATGTAAAAGGCAGTGTTTGTGATTGCAAATATATTTCAGATGCATGGAGTTGCATGAAATAAGTAAGACGTGTTAGGGCATATTACATACATACTTCACAAGACATACTGTCCTAAAGTCATCGTTATGATATGTGATATGTCATAATAATTATAGCAAAACTATTATGTACATCATGCCTAGGCAAGTGCATTTTAAATTAACTCTCATCATTGCCATGTTTAACATACTTTCACACATTATATTGGACTTATATGGCAGGCATTACTAAAAAATGCCTTGCAAAAATCATATTTATGATTCTCATTTTATTTAGTGGTACATTCCTAATCAAAGGTATGTGGCAGATGTCATTCTGACCCCCTCAGTAAAAAGTATCTGTTAAATGGATTTGAACCCTGCATTACTGTTCTCTTTCTCTAAGCACGTCACTTACACATTGTGCCACAGTTATATGTAACTGACATGTGCATTTTCTTTGCTCAGTGCTATACAGAGGCTGATGGCTGCTCAGTGGTGCAAGCTTGTTTGTGCTACACAAATCAGCCCAAATTATTTATTTTTTTTTATTTTTTGCCTTCAGATGTTAATTGCAAATGAGTGTTGCCAAGCAACTTGCAAATGCAAAAGGCAAAATGATATAAAAAAATTATATAAAACTGCAATTCCAAAAATAGCAGCTTATCAATAAACAGAGCTCATACACCATTACTCTGACACAGTCATCCTATGAATATTGCCCAGTCACATCAGAACTTGCATTTCTGTTACACATCATCAGGGATTCTGGTAATGTTAATTATCTAAGAAGGGGACACACAGAAAATTGTATCATCTCATTTGTGACGTACTACATAGAAGTCATAATGATATACTTTGAAAGGGAAATGTATTATTGTCATGATTAATAATTAGGCTGTATAGATAAGTAATGTATAATATATTCTGCATACTAACACATCCATCATGTTAGTATATTTCTGCTCTCACACTTTGTAAATTGTCATATTTGACATCATGCATAGCAAATGTTGCTATTTACAAGAAGAATACTTTTTTTCTGCAACAAAACATTGGTAACAGCAATTCACAAAGACTATAGGTTACATCTATATAGGTTTGTAGGTTCATAGGTGTTTAATAGGCTAATGATCACAAAGGCCTTGTTAATCCAAGCCATGTATCTCAAATCTCTGACAAGTTTTGGTACCCTTGATAAGTGTAAGGAGGGGCTTGGAAGATAAAAAATTTACAAGCAGAGGCCTGGCAAATGAACCATTTACAGGTTGCCTAAGTCAATTAGAGACATAGCTACCGAGCCAGGGATGAATTTCCTGTTCCCCTTCCAATTGTCCAAGTTATACTTGAAATGAGTTACTGAGGAATTTTGCTTCACATGGATGGAAAGCCTGTTCCAGAGATGGAGTAGTCTCTGGATACATACCTGTCTCTCCAGCAGGTCCTATTTGTATCACAGGCAAGGTTTAAGTCTTTAGAATGGATAATTCTGATACTGTTGGTTTTGTGGATATGCAGGAGATCCACAAGAGTGGGGTCTGAAAATGCCTCTTTTCTAGGCATAGATCTCCCCTCAACAGCCTGTAGGAGACAGAACACAGGAATAGGGACTTGAGGCAGTCTGTATAGGACATTTTACTTACACACTCTATTCTTTTAGTGAGGAACCACTGTGGATGTTCCAGTTGTTGGATATGCCTGGTTAGGCACATACCAAAGGGGGCATTGTATTCAATGATAGGTCTGATGAACACTTAATACAGTAGAGCAATGACTTCCTTGGACCTTGCCATACCTTTGTTTATAAGTTGTACAACATAGAATGATTTCCTCACTACTCTAGACACGTGATGGTCAAAGACTAGATTACCATCTATATGTGTGTCCCTAAGTCCCTGACTACTGGTTCATCTCTAAGAGGTGTGTTGTCAATATGATAGTTACCAGGGATGGATGACTTCCCGAAGGATACTATTATGCATTTCTTTACATTTAGTTTTAGTCCATGGCTCTGACACCAGTTGTTTGTCTGTGTTAGCCCCTCCTGGAGACCATTTCTGTCAGTGCGAGATTTAATGACAGCTCCTGATTTCCAATCATCTGCATATTTAGTGAGCCAGAGACCACTGACATTGGCTTTGACTTCTGAGAAATAAATTCCAAAAAGGAGCAGTCCAAGGACTGACCCTAAGGGACTCCACTTGTGACTGGCCTTTGTAGAGGTGGACTCCCCAATTCTAACTTCCTGGGTCCTGTCTGTGAACCAGTTAGCTACCCACCGGGTGACATATGGATTTGTACTTAACCTCTTGAGTTTGTCAACAATGCCTGAGTGGGGTATTGTGTCAAATGCCTTGGCCAGGTCAAGGTAGGCAGTGTGAACGATTTTGCCCTCATCCATTGCTTAGGTGACCTTCTCAAACAAGTCCATCAGGGTGAGTAGGCATGATCTTCCCTTGACAAAACCAAACTGGGTTGGGTTCAGTGTCTGGAGATTTACTATATCTCTATTTATTTATTATTTATTTTATTTTACATTTGCATTTTACATATTGATCATCTCCATGATAATTCTTTCCATGGCTTTATGCATAAGACTAGTGAGACTTATGGGTCTGTAGTTTCCAGGGTTTGTAGATGGCCCACCTTTATGCAGAAGGTTGACTGCTGCTTTTCTCCATTCATGAGGCACAAAGCATGTTTGGAGGCTATAGTTAAACAGTAATTCCAGAGGCCCTGATAGGTCATGTTTCATGCTATTTAGAAGCCATCCTGGGATATTGCCTTGGCCCATTGATGCAGTGTTCTTGGTTTTAGAGAGAGCATTAAAGACCTGTTACCTAGTGATAGTAGGGGGGGGGGTTATATTTGATGATATTTCCTGATGGAAGGTTGTGGGGGGAGAGAAGGGTAAAGTTGGAGCCAAATCTATCAGCCAGGAGGTTTGCTATATCTTCTGGCTCAGTATAGGTGGCTCCATTTACAATGAGCTCTCCACACACTTGTATATTGCCTTTGAGGTTGTGAACATAGCTAAAGAATGCTTTGTTGTTATCCTAGGCCTGGGAGGCCAAACTTACCTCAAATTTGGCTTTTGTAGACTTTATTTGTCATCTGAGTTGTTTGTTTGATTGATGAGAGTCATTTTATCCTGCTGGGTGCTACACCTCCTAATTTTTGCCATGATTTTCTTCCTCCTGTTATACAACCTATTGATTTTGTGATTCCACCAGGGTGGCTTGTTTTTTAAGTTAGTTCTATACTTCTTCCTGGTGGGTACAGCTGCCTCTATGAATCTATTAAAATGCTTGTACAGGGTTTCTGCAAACAGTTCTACATAGGCAGCAGTGTTCTCAGGGTTTATGGGGGCTTGAAATTTTCCCAGGTTCTCACTTAATGGCAGGAGGTTAATCTTAGAATAGTTCCTGAATATTCCAGGTTTAGCTGGGGGTCCAGGTTTTATTTTTACTTCAAAGGAGGCCATTTTGTGGTCTGCCTTACCAGGGAAGGCATTACAGTAGCGAGTGTTCAGTAGTCTCCCATATTAGTGAGGACCAGATCCAGTATGGTTGCACCCCTGGTTGGTGTATTGACTATCTGGTCCAGTGAGTTTGTGTTTACAAAATCCAGGAATCTCTGCGCATGTACATTTGGTGTCATATAGAATTCCCAGATAATAGCAGGGTAATTAAAGTCACCCATGAATATGGTATTGGGTTGTATGGTTAGTGTTTCTAATAAGTTGAAATACATGGCATGGGTTTCCTGGGTCATAGAGGGGGACCTATAGCTTGCAAGGAAGTGGTACTGGATTTTACCTATGGTGATTTGAACAAGGAGCAGCTCAAGTGCATTGTCCTGTTTGACCAGCCTTGAAGTATATTTATTTTTGATGTAAATAGAGATACCTCCACTTTTAGTCCCTGCCTGTGACGTAGCTGGCCTAAATGTGTGGAAGGCATTATAATCTTGCACTGTTGGTGTGATGTCCATGGCTTTAAACCATGTCTCAGTGACCACACAGATGTCAGCATTGTCTAGGGTAAAGAGAGCTTCTACGGAGTAGAGTCTTTTTATTTAGACTCCTAGCATTGAGCAGTAGCACCTTTAGGTTACCCTGATTTTGTTTGCTATGTCAGAACTACTTTCACTTTGGCATCATTTTCTAAAAAAGGCACTATGGAGGAAGACAATGTTTTAGCTAATATTCAAAAGCCTAGATGGGAGAGGTGCAGACCATCCCTGGTAAAGCAGTGTGGTCTGTTGATCATCTCCTTTCATGCTGACAAATATTGCACCACCTTAGAACAACACCAGAAACTAAGCCAGTTATTAAATTAAATCATCTTTTGTTTGTATTGTGGCATCATCCTTGGAGAAGGTAAAATTCTGCTCAATGCTAGGCTCATACCACCCTGAGACACATATTCCAATAGCTCCATGATGTCTCTCTTCATATAGTCTAGGGAGGTATGTCTCAGGTCATTTACTCTCACACAGACAATGACTGAGTCATAGTGGTAATTGTGGTCCAATGGCATGAGTGCATGCATAATGTGGTGGATCCTGTCCCCTGATAAGCAATTGACTATAACTTTCTCCATACTCAGCCTGGTGAGAGGGACATCAGTGTGTGCCATGATGCAGTCTCCAATGACTAGAATGTTGGATTGTGTGGTGGCTTGCCTTATGGGCTTAGAGGAGATGTAGCTCTATGTGTTGATGTGGATATTGTTTTGAAAGAGTGCATTTGGGGATGTTGAGAGTATTTGTTATGTGTACGTCTAGGAGGACTTTGTGGTTTACGAAGGTTACATGTAGGTGCCTCAGCATATGTGGGTCAATATGTCTGGTTTAATGAAACCAAATTGGGTTGAGTCCAGTGTCTGAAGGCTTGCTATATCATTATTGATCATTTCCATGATAATTTTTTCCAGGGCTTTGCATATAAGACTAGTGAGACTTATGGATCCGTAGTTTCCAGGCCCTGTAGATGGATGACTGTTGCTGTTCTCCATTCATGAAGCATAGAGTCTGTTTGGAGGCTGCAGCTGAATAGCAATTCCAGAGATCATGGAAGATCGTTTTTCATATTATTTAGAAGGCATCCTGGAATATTGTCTGGCCTCATTGATGCAGTGTTCTTGGCTTTAGAGAGAGTGAAATTAAGGACCTATTCCCTAGTAATAGCAGGGGATGTTAGATTGGATGGTATTTCCTGAGGGATGGTTGAGGGAGAAAGAAGGAAGAAATTAGAGCTTAATTTGTTGATCAGTAGGTTTGCAATATCTTCTGGCTCAGTATAGGTTGCTCCATTTACAATGAGCTCTGCACACAATTGTGTATTGCCTTTGAAGATATAGCTGAATAATGCTTTGTGGTTGTCTTTGGCCTGGGAGGCTACATTTGCCTCAAATTTGGCTTTGGTAGACTTTATTTGTCCTCTGAGTTGTTTGTTTAGTTTGAAGAGAGTGCTTTTATCCTGCTGTGTGCTGCACCTCCTAATTTTTGTTATGATTTTCTTCTTTCGGTTATACAGATTTTGTGATTCCACCAGGGTGGCTTGTTTTTTAATTAGTTCTGTACTTTTTAATGGTGGGTACAGCTGCCTGTATGCAGCTATTAACATGCTTGTATATGGTTTCTGTGAACAGTTCTGCATAGGCAGCAGTGCTGTCAAGATTTATGGGGACTTGAAATTTTGCCAGGTTATCACTTAATAGCAGGAAATTAGGCTAAGAGTAGTTCCTGAATATTTCAGGGTTAGCTGGGGGTCCTGGTTTTATTTTTACTTCAAAGAAGACCATTTTGTGGTCTGACTGTACCAGGGAAGACATTACACTAGGGGTGTGTAGCACTCTCCCATGTTAATAAGGACCAGATCCAGTATGGTTGCAGCCCTGGTTGGTATATTAACAATCTGTCCAGAGAGTTTGTGTTTACAAAATCCAGGAATCTATGTGGCTGCACCTTTGCTTTTTATAGGATTCTCAGTTAACAATGGGAGAATTAATGTTACCCATGAATATGGTATTGGGTTGGATGGTGAGTGTTTGCAGTAAGTATAAATACATGGCAATGTTTCCTGTGTCATAGAGGGGGACCTATAGCTTGAAAGGAAGTGATATTGGATTTTGCCTATAGTGATTTGAACATGGAGTAGCTCAGTTGCATTGCTCTGTTTGACCAGCCTTCAGGTATAATTATTTTTTGATGTAAATCGAGATACGTCCACCTTTAGTCCCTGTCTGTGTAGTAGCTAGTCTAAATGTGTGGAACGCATTATAACCTTGCACTGTTAGTGTGCTGTCTGTAGCTTTAAACCATGTTTCAGTGACCACACAGACATCAGCATTATCTAGGGTGAACAGAGCTTCTAGAAAGTGGAGCTTTTGTTTAGACTTCTAGTAATACCTTTAGATTTTCTTGTTTTTGATTTGCTATTTTGGAAGTACTTTCAGTTTGGCATTGCCTAAAAAGGCGCTATGGGGGAAGACAGTGTTTTAGCTAATATTCAAAAGCCTAGAGGGGAGAGGTACAGACCAGACCTGGAAAGACAGTGTGGTCTGTTGACCATCTCCTTCAGCACTTACAAATGTTTCACCCCTTTAGAATGTCACCAGAAACTAAGCCAATAATCAAAGTCAGGCATCTTTTGTTCGTATTGTGGCATTATCCTTGGAGAAGGTAAAATGCTGCTTAATGCCTCAGTGTTAGGCTCATACCAACCTGGGACACATATTATGACAGCTTCATGATGTCTCTCTTCATATAGTCTAGGGAGGTATCTCTTGGTTCATTTACACCCACATGGACTATGACTGAGTCATGCTGGTACTTGTAGTCCAATGACATGAGTGCGTGTATAGTGTGGCTGATCCTAGCCCATGATAAACAACTGACCGTGACTTTCTCCTTACTCAACCTGGTGAGAGGGACATCAGTGTGTCTCACAATGAAGTCTCCAATGACCAGAATGTTGGATTGTGTGGTGGCTTGCCTTATGGGCTTAGAAGTAGAGACTCCATGAGATATAGCTGTATGTGTTGATGTGGGTATTGTTTTGAAAGAGTACATTTGGGGCTGCTAATGGTATTTGTTATATGTACTTCATCTAGAAGATCTTTGGGGTTCAGGAAGGTTAACATTTAAGTGCCTCAGCATATTTGGGTCTATATGTCTGCTTTGAATTGTGTGTCATGGGTGCATCGTGTGTACTACTGACAACCTTACTGACATTAGGAGTACTTTTATGTGAGATCTTTGCCTCCAGTGACATTGTGTAATGCCATAATCCATATATTTTAAGCTGATTGAGAGTGGATCATATTTAAGTTCATAAGCAGAGCATTCAGAGCCTTTTAACAGTTAGAGGAGTATATAAGTCATAAAAATGAATCACAGGTATCAAATTTGGGACTCTGAAGACAGTATTGTGCTTATGGAACGCCAATAGCTGCTTTGTGTGCAACTACTTTATAAAAAAACAACACTTTTAAAGGAAAAAATGTCACATGGCTCCATACATACCTGGATGAAGCATTAAGGAATAGACTCTATAATTTAAAACTAAAAAAGAATGAATAAGATGAATGGCATAGAGAAGTTTATTTAAAACAATAAAATTTAACGAGTCACAAAACAAAGGCTGGTCTTGTCAAGCATCAAGTGTGAATTAAAAATGCCAGGCTCATACTGGTGGGCTACTGCAGCTGCTATCATCCAGCTTCTTCATCCTGGTGGGAGTCACTGCTCCTTTACAATCACCAGAGTAGGTGCACTCTCACCAACCACACTCCAGATGACTGCTAGCAGATGATAGATCCCCCACAGTCTGTTTGCAGATGATGCAGTGGTTTGTAGGAGAGGCATAGGCTATTAGGCCAAGACCAATCAGGAGCTGGTAGACCCTACAGGAAAGTCAACCAGAGACACTCACTGCAGCACCAGAAACAATCGGAATCCATGACACCCACTATTCTCTCACTCACTCCAGGTCAAACTGCAAGCACAAATTTCAAGCTGTCACCTTCAAGAATTCTGCTATCTACATCTGGTAATCAGTAGTTTTAATCACCCTTAAAAGTTCTCCTCCTGGAAAAAAACAGTCTCAACTAATCCCAAGAATCCAACTGAGAGGAACAATGGGTGAGTTCTCCTCTAATGTAAATCTTGTAATAGATCAGATATAAAGAAGGTTAAAAGAAAGAAAAAAAGAGATGGAAAAAAAAGTATGCAGCAGTAGAGTAAGTTGTACACTCAAGCAGTTAGATATGAAAAAGCAGAGTAAGTTAACTGAGAAGTGGAAAAGTGGAGAACCACTATGAAAAAGGTAGAGTGAAAGGGATGTTCTATGATGTGTCAATGGATGGCCAATAGAAGGATGGCCAATAAATTTAGTGATTTTGAAAAATGTGATTGTTCAAAAAACTAATGAAAAGGCCAAATGAAGGAAGGAAGGAAATATGATCAAATTAAAATAAGTATCAGGCAAAATTAAGACAGTTGCAGTTAAAAAAGACAGCAGGGTAGAGAGAAAGGAAACATTTGCAACAGGGGAGTGAAAAGGAAGAACACAGCATGTGTCTCATTGTAGATTAAAAAATGAAAATAAAAGCAGAATACAAGAAAAGCAATTAAAAAGAAATACAAGAATAACAATTAAAAAAGAAGAAGCAAGTTGTGGCAGATTCTGTAAAAGGGCTCTAGTAAATTTTTTACCACAGACTTAGGGTTAGCTAAAAGATTAACCACCTGAATTTAGATTGGCTTGATACATAAATGAAAATGACTAGTAATTCATCAGTACCATAGATTTGTCTTTCCAGTACACTCTAACCAGACTATTTACCATTGCCACCACAGCATCCTAGTTGTATATGCATTTTCAGATATATGCATACAATATTATTTCTTCCTCACATCCAAGTACAGATTTACCAGGTCTAGTAAGGCTGTTGAGCATTGTGCACTTACAAACTATTGACAAATGAATTCTTATGCAAATGAAAGCTCAACACCATTTTATACAAAGTTTACACTAACAGTTAACATAAGGTTATAACAACATAATAAACCTGAATATGCATTAAATAATTTGAACCTTTGCTTATACATCTTTGAACATTTATATTACACATCAGGATAACATCACACATAAATGTTCCAGAAACAGGACACACACAGAAACAACAAACAGGGATTTTAGAGAAGTAGATAAAATTACAGTGTAATTAATTCATTATGTAAAAATGAAAATTAATAAAATAAAATGTATTACTAATATGAATAATTGTTGTATATACATTAAGTTATCAGCAGCATGTATGACACATGTATACATAATGTTCATGACACTTTTGTGTTTAAATATGTTAAAATGTTTGTTGTTACATACATCATAAATAATATTCTTTTTAATAAGAGGGAGATTTGATTTTTAAACATTTTAATTGCTTCAAACATTAACAACTTTTATTACTCATATACATTCATAACATCACAATTCAATATTTATTTATTTATCAAAATATTTTTAAATTTTTTTTTTTAAACATTCCTCACCTCCATTATGTGTCCTCACTGCGCATCTCCAACCCTCCAGCTAGCTAGCTGATAGGTGAAACTTCCCTGGCACAGGATGGCTGCTCACCTGCACCTGCACACCAGCACCTGTCTTAACTGTGCTACTGATGGCCTTCAGTGGTGAGAATTTGTAAGAGATTTTACATGTGAAAGTGCTAAATACCCTGTCATTCAACAATCATGCTAGTGAAACAATGTGCAATTCCAAAAGAGAGAAAAAGGAAAGAGAAAGAGAAAAAAATTTAAAAATAAGTATTTAAAAAGATGTAACATACAATATCAAGTGATGTTTTACAAAACAAAGAAAAAAGAACTTTAAAAAAATTTATTAAAATTTCTTTTCTTTTCTTTTGTTGTTTGTGTCATAACATTGTATCTCACCATCATATTTCACCAACATCACAGTTATTCACATTCACATTTCAAATGCCATGCCATTCATTGAAATCTGCTCAGTGCTGTCTGTGCAACCAATTATATATAATAATACCCAAGATTACACTACAACTACAAGGGAAAAGGGAAAAGGCAAATAGTGTACTGCAGTCTCAGTGTCTACTTATGAAGTTCTCAGAGAAAGAATAGATGTTCAATGTAAAATGTAATTCATTGAAACGAACTTTGGTTTCTTTTTTTCTTTGAAGTAATATAGACAGTAATATGAGCATATGCCCCTTAAATATGATTATGTTCACACAAACAGCACCATCTCTGGATTTAAACCATCAAACCAGGACATTAATAACACACACTTGAGATTGTGTTCACTATTTGCCACAGACATAAGTTAGGAAGATGAAACTCAATGTGTGATATTATATCAAATCACAAAAAAGCCACAATAGAACCAAGTTCTGGAAGCTGTCCTTTGTAATTGCAATGATTAATTGGATATTGAAAGCAGTTACTCTAATATGCTTAATGTTCACTTTGCATTGCTTTTGATATCCATTTCAGTGAGTAATGTACTTCCTTAGGAGTGCAGATAAATTTTTATTCAGAGGCACAACAGTGTAGTCATAACTACTTCATAAAAATGTTAGGAATGTTTCTCTTCTAAGTATGTCAGTGTAACCTCAGACTTTTTGGTAAGTCTCTTCTCCTTGACATATGCTCGGTACATGTACATCTAACAGCAAAGAGTGTGAAAAATTGATTGTTCCTGCAGTCAGGCTAATCATTCACATTGCAAGTCCTTAGCAAGTAAAATTCTTAATGCTCACCCATCCAGTGCTAGGGCATGTGCACACAATTATGTAGGTCCTTATACCATGTTTACCTAATGTGAACTAAACCAATGAGAGCAATAGATACCAGGTTTATTTAGCGTTAAAACAATTAAATATATAACATGCTTTCGGTTAAGACTATGCTTCATCTTCATCAGAATACTAGATACAAAGTGTCAGGTGTAAAACGCTACGCTTTTAAGTTTTTCTGTGAGTTGTCTGTCCTGCACTTATTTCAGATTGTGGAATTCATGAATGCTAATGAGTTCATACTTGATTTTCATATTCACAGCACTCAGAGGGCTCAATCTGTATTATATAAAGCTAACTGTGTGTGTAAAGAAATTGCATCATAGTAGTGGAGACTATTTGGATCCAGAGAGCTTGATATTGTAATTCCGCTTGCAAAACTTTTTTCGACTTTAACAACTAAATTGCTGCAAAGGTACTTTGCTGTTTTTAACAAACTGATGCATTTTTACCTTACTGATGAATTTCATTTCACAATATAACATTTTACTGTATATACTGTTTGTCTACTGATATTGGCATAGCCATGTATGTCAGTTATTTCTTTGCATTAAAAATATTTGGAAAGTAAATGTTACCTGCCATTATGGCAGTTATTCTCTTGGAATATGAACAGTGATTGCAGAAGGATATTGTATAACTTATTAGCAAAGTCAGGTGTTTTACATTTGTAGACCAACTGATATATTGTATATCTGCCTGCCCTCAATACAGGTAGATCTAAAAAAAAGTTATCTATTTTAATTGAAAAATGTAAATTATTTTTGCTAATGCTGCAATGTACTACAGAGTTGTGCAGCTATTGTTATCCTTACAGACATGTAGCATTAGTTTTAATTTCCTTTTGATGGGGGTTGGTACTATATTGACTTATGTGTACTCACAGGGGGGCTAAATTTTAAAATTATTTTGTACATGGCAGCTGGATACATTCATGCATATTTCTTTTAGCAAGCATGTGTTGCTTAATTTCCTTTTTGTTGTTCCTTTATGTTTCATCTCATACTGGGCTATGGTGCCCAAGACATCTGAGCCCCTTAAACCACCATACACTAATGGGACAAATGGCATTATCATTCAGGCACTATGACAACAAGGCTCATTTCTCTTAGAGGCAGAGGTGACAAATACTTCCATGACCATATCTGAAATTGGTTTACTATTGAAATTCTGAAACAGCATAGGTCAACAGGTCAGTTGGATAACAACTTTATTTATTCTGTATTATATTATTATATATATTATATTATAAACAGATAAAAGGTGTGGCCATGGGGGCCTCATGGGCCCCATATTCACAAATCTGGTCATGTTAGAATGGGAAAACCAGCATGTATTTAGTAGTGAGTATTACAAATACATTATGTATTATACTAGGTTTTTAGATGATATTTTTGTCTTATGGAACAGACCAGTTGAAAATATTCAAGACTTTATAGAATATATTAATCAATCCAGTGTTTTTTTGAAATTCACACACAAAGTTAGTACTAAGAGTATCGCCTATTTGGACACCTATATTAGTCATACTGAGACAGGGTTCCAATCTGAAATATATAGGAAAAATACGTATTCAAACGGGTACCTAGAATACACTAGTTGTCATCCTAGACATATGTTAAAAAACATCTTTAAAGGTCAGTGTATTCGGGTAGCCCAAATGTCATCCAATTTTGAGATTATGGTAAGGGAAATGGAAAATATTACAGCCATGTTCCTAAATAGAGGGTATCCCTTGCCATTGCTTGAAGATACTTCATCTTATGTGATAAGATAATGGGAGAAAAAAATATGTACCAATTTTGGGTACTGATTTGAATAATATTAAGATTCGAACTGGTAGGACTGAAGAACTAGGTTTAAATAGAGTATGTGTACTGACGTATTCACCTTATGTGAATGATATAAAAAATATTATTGGTAGGCATTGGAATACATTAGTAGTTGATGATGAAGTTAAAAAAGTACTTGGTGACAGACCAGGCTTTGTTTACAAAATGGGTATGAATATTAAAAGACTATTAGAAAAATTGTCAAAGATCACAGATGCAGACAGAGTGGCAAAAAACACTAGGAAATGTGGGGTCTGTAATCAGTGTACTGACATCAATGAGATGGTAGGATGTAGGTTGGAAGATATGAATAAAACCTATGTGAAATTTATAAGGGGGAATTGTAATAGCAAAAATATACTATATCTGGCAAAGTGCACATTATGTTCTGCCTTCTACATAGGTAAAACTGAAAGGCAATTTAGAAAACGCATATATGACCATAATTATAAGATCAAAGTCAAGGATACAAAAAATGCACTTTACAGACATATTAATAAATGCGGGAATTTGCACAGCTTCAAATTTGCCATTATAGATCAAGTATATATTTCCCCCCGAGGGGGGAATTTTAAAGCACTTTTAGGCAAAAGAGAAAGTGCATGGCAAATGTAACAGATGCCACTAGAGAACCAGGCATCAATGATTATATATCTATAAAGCAGTTTTTACAGCTACAATAATTATTATCTGATGAGGGGTTGGGCATTTGAATGGGGAAATTAATTATTAGAAAAAATTTTTGAAGGAACTTGTTGAAAGTATTTTCATTGTATGTTAAATGGATGTATAGAGTGTAAACATTTTAGTTTTAATTCATTATATGTCATTTTATTATATAGGATTTTATTTAATGCATACAATTAAATATAAGTTTGTTCTGTATTATATGTAAAGGAAATGGATTAATTGTAGGAAGTCTATATATATGTGCTGCATTAAGTTCTGCTGGAATTGCACTTTAAATGTTATGAATGGACAGTTGGCACCAAATGGTTTGTAAAAACATTTAAATTAGATGTTTGGAAATCTTGGCGCCAAAAAGTATTTAAAAGGAAGTGAAGTAATTGTGTCACCTGTTCTGAAGAAGTCTGCATTCAGCAGATGAAAGCGCTTAACCGTTATATGAATTATTGGTTTGTGGATGTACTACAAGTTTTAGTCTGTCATCAAATGTATTTATTTTTTATCCTTATTCGAGTCGTGTGTCACTCGCAACCTTGTACAAGAGCATAGACGGTGGGAGTCGTCTTACTTTCAATGTTTAAGGAGTCGTTTTGTTCCTTGTTGGATAACAGGTCAAAATGTCAACCCAAAATGCTAAATTTGGAACTTTGAAACAGCAGCCATGGTGAAAATGAATACATTGACATCAGTAGTTCAATGTATTCAGTATTGCAGGAGATGACATCACTCACCCATGCTATGCACATTAGCATACCATTACACTCTACCGTCAATGGTACATTAATTGTACTCTTTTGCAGTGGCCCCCTGCACCCCCCACATACTCTACAAATTAAATATGCCAACTCCTAGATCGCACTACAGTGAGAAAATGTGCTAATTCCGTGTTCCTCACTGAACCACAATCTCCGTTCACAATGCCAAACTCAGATACTCAAACTACACTACTCATTCGCTATAGTGTAGGTGATGTATTTTGCTTCAGCATTCTACCTACTGAAAAGTGCTTTTTGACCACAGGCTGTTCAAGCACAGGCAGTTTGGAAATTTAATAGTAAACCTCTGGAATAAGGTGGTCAACAATGTCAGTGCAGTCAGAGGACATGGCTGAACTTATCAACAAATCAGACATTGAGCCAGTGATATGATAATGAATGTGAAATGTAGGGAAGCTGCAAGTTGCCAAGGAATGCATGGCTACTGGGGTGGTCCTGCTACTGAACTACCACTGAGCAAGAGAGTCCCCACCTACTGTCAGAGTTCCAGAAAGCTCAGCATGGGGTTTACCTAGAATTGTTGATGTTGGTGCTGATGTGGAGGACAGCCCAAGAGTGTCAACTGCTGAACTTCCAGGTATGTAATATAATTAAATAATTTACATAATTTATATATATTTATCTATATATATATATATATATATACATATCTATCTATATATATATATATATATATACACATATATGTGTGTGCATGTGTGTATGTGTGTGTGTGTGTGTGTGTGTGTGTGTCCTTCAGAAACCAACGCTCACTTACCTGACTTCCAAAATGCCGAGACAAAAAGGCCGATGACCGCACAACACAGATATCCCAGAACACCAACTTAACCTCTTTGCCATCCTGTTGAGCTTTGCCCCTTACCCCTACAGTAATGCAATCTCAAAGTTGGTATATTTAGTTGGGCGGGTATGGAGGGTGTGGGGGCAAAGCCTCCATGAGTGTGTTTGCTTTCCTTTGGTTTTACTTTTTGTCAGGATGGCCAAGTGGTTACTTACCTGGAGTGGAAAGTCAGTGTTCTGATACATCAGTGTTGTGTTGTTGTCGGCCTTTTCATCTTGACATTTTGGAAGCCAGGTAAGTGAGCTTTCGGGTTTCTGAAGTAGACCCATATACACGTGTGTGTGTGTGTGTGTGTGTGTGTGTGTGTGTGTGTGTGTGTGTGTGTGTGTGTGTGTGTGTGTGTGTGTGTGTGTGTGTGTGTGTGTGTGTGTGTGTGTGTGTGTGTGTCTCTCTATATATATGCATAGATTTTTTATTTATATATATATAGACAGTGAAAGAGAAGGGTGAGGGACAAGTGACACTGACAGAGAGAGACAGAAGGATGGGGGAATGAAACTGAACTGTAGATTTTTGTATGAGAGGTTTCTTATTCTGCAGATGTAAAGGTGATTGTTTTCTGTTTCTTGTGTCATTTGCATTGTGATGCTTATCATCCTTGTTTCATCTCCCTTTCTTATCTGTAGGCACATCTGATTCTGATTTTGCATGACCACCTGCATGTGGTGAGCACACCTTTTTTTTTTGTTATTGCAATCCATAAAGTAGATTTATGTATACATGAAAGTTCTTTTTGCATTGACTTAGTATTTTTGTGTAAAAATTGTTTTAACTAACATATGTTTGATCAGTTTTTATTTTATATCTCTTTATTGTGTTGATCACTTGTTATCATAGGTGATATTCTGATGATGATGATGATGGCAGCAATGAAGAGGTACAGTCTGAGGGTGCAGAGAGAAGTTGTGACTCCCACGTCCCCTGCCCATATTTTAGACACAGTCAGTTATGCCTATGCATACCCATACCATGGAAACCTCAGGCATAGGACAGGTTTATGGTGACACAGTTGCTCAAAGTAGTGTGATTACTCCAGTTGCAGAGCTGGTTGAGTCTCCCTGTAGCCATCATGAGGGTAAAGGGCCACACAATGGGGTGCTGTACACCCTCCTCCTGATGTTGGTGCATCTGTAGGTGGCACATGACATACATGTTCTGCTGTTACAGAGGCAGAAGTATGTTCCCCCAGGGCCTCAGAAGAGATAGTTGGAGTACTAAATGTTGTGCATTCTAGCATGTAGAACTACCTGAACCATGTGGGTGAATCCTTGAACAGGATGAATGACACATTGGTTCAGGCAGTGTCTGTAATATGGAGAAGGTGCCAGACCCACTCCCATAGTGGTACTAGTTTCACTGCTTCATCAGTGATTGAGATGTCAACACCCAGATGTCACAGACCATTTGGTTGTGGCTCAGGATGTAGTTTTGATGTGAGCTCATCCAGCAGAAAATACGCATGTTCAGGTAGCACCATGACTTCTAGCCAGATCCATGGAACTAGCAGTAGATCTCCTGACAGATGTGGTTTTCACAGTGATGGTGATGATGCTGAACTGATTTCTGTACCATGCATGGCTCACACCTCTCCAAGATGCCAGGACAAAGTGTTAGTATAGTGCTTGATTGTGTTCATGCAGGCACACACACATTGAAAAACACTTACCCGTATACCTCAAATACGCACTCACGCATGTACCCCCACACACACACACACACACACACACACACACACACACACACACACACATACACACATTATACAAACCCTACTGTTGAATGATATAAATCTCTTGCTACTAGCCCCAGTAATTGTATACTTACTGAATAAATTATTTGCTGCTCATACACAATCTCTTCACCACCACCACCCTTTGCAAGTGATGATGACTGTGCCCTGCCCTTTGCACATTTCTTTGTGACGTAGGGTTGCCTATATGTCTGATGCACACAATGGCTAGATAATGCTTGCATACTCAGAAGCTTGCTTGAATGTTAATGCATTTGCAGAAAAATGTTTTTATTTATCGACCCTACGCAGCTGTGAATGATTGGTTTTGTAATTGTTGACTCTCATTGTATTTGAGTTAGTATTCTTCGAAATGCAATCAAAGTAGATAGTTAATTATTGCTTATGTTTATACTTGTGCAAATTATGTTAACACTAACCTGCTAACTGTTGGTTTATGTACATTGGTTAACTGAAATACTTCATACACAGTACTGGGTAAAATTCATAGCTATATATTGCATGCATTAGTCGTCAGTTATTACTGACATTACTGTATACTAGACGCACAATCATTACATGATTAAGTAAATGTAGACTTTTGCAAGCATCAGTTTAATTTAATCTTTGTATGTGTTTAAGATATCTTCTTAAGTTGTAAATGTCTGTGCTATCCCTTGCCTCTTAGACAGAGTTAGGATATGTTGTGCCTGGCTACATCTGACAGCACCATCTGCAACTGGTGTCTCTCCTTTAGATTCCTCATCTGTATCTGCTGAAACTCCTGGCCCTGCCTGTGGTCCTGCCCCTTTATTTACTTATTTCCAGTCTGATAACCGGGGAGGTCCACTGGGCCCAAGGGGTCCATTTTCAGTGGAGGCCTGGGGAGAAAAGCTCCATGTTACATACAATTAAAACTAGCATAGAATTTTATACTATACAATTATGCATGGAATTATACATTTTAGAAAACAAATTTAAAATTATATATTGAGATCTAGCAAATTGAAAAGGTGCAAAAGAGAGGAATAAACAAGAAAAACTTGAGTACAGTTCATAACATACGTACAAAGTTAGACAACTTGAGCACAGTTCATAACATACATACATAGATAGAGAGCCATTTGCATGTAGATCATAGCATACATACATTGTTGATTAGAAAGCTATTTACAGTTCAGGGATGGAACAGAAGTGACAGGATAATCAGGAAAAAGTATTTTAGTAAGAAAAACTTGAGCACCGTTCATAGCATACGTACATAGTTAGACAACCTGAGCACAGTTCATAACATACATACATAGATAGAGAGCCATTTGCATGTAGTTCATAACATTCGTACATTGTTGATTAGAAAGCTATTTACAGTGCATGGATGAAACAGAAGTGGCAGGATAATCAGGAAAATATAAAGAGAAGTATCAAATTGTAGAGACTTCTGTAGGTAGTTGAAAAGACTGAAACTTTCAGGTTGGTAGTAAGCTTATGTTTTGTAGATTATGGGAGAAAAATAGAGGTGAAAAGTTCCAAGTTTAGCATGTGTGCATATAAGATTCTGGTGAGAGCAGAGAGGGGAAGTTGAGCGATAGAGAAAGAGGGGAAGGTTGGAGAAAGGTTCTAGTGGACTCATCGAGAATCAGCTGGGCAGTGGAGAAGGAGGCTGCTGTTTAGTAGTACAGAGGTGTATACAATTCTAAGCTAGTTAGTATAATCTCTTACTACCGTGCTTATATGTAGGTAGAAGTGATAAGTATAGGGAGAGAGAGTAGGGATAGAAAGTTATGTACAATATTTACATAATAAGCATTCAAGGCTTAAAACTTATTTTACGTTAGATTCAAGCTGTGCAGGTGTAGAAAACGCAGCAGGTTGTAGGGGTAAGAGGAAAGTACATGTATAAGTGACATTAGGAGGAATTAGGTAGGAAGAATGCAATTACTTGTTGCCCTTGTTGAATGCAAATACCTTGTTACCCTTGTTGAAGCTGTTTCCTGAGAATTATATTGTGTAACATTGAACAAACTGTATTTGGACAGAGGTGGCTGGGTCATACTCCAGAGTACCTCCTAATGTATCTAGACACTGGATCCTTGATTTGAGAAAGCCAAATACGCATTCTATAATACTCCTAGTTTGAGCATGGGCATCATTGTATCCTTGCTCACTGGGGTTTTGTGGGGTTTCTCATGGGTGTCATGAGCCACTGTTTCAGTGCAAAACCTGTATCCACCACTACATGCACTTGTGGAAAGTCACCCCTAGCAAACTTTGTGTACAGCTCACAGGTGTGCTATATATATATATATATATATATATATATATATATATATATATATATATATATATATATATGTGTGTAAGTCATGACAACTACCTGGGTTATCTGGTCATACATTGTATATGATCCCCTGGGCATTACAGATAAAATTACAGTTTATAGAGTGGTACTCTTTCCTGTTAATGTACCTCCATCCCTGCTCACCAGGTGGGGCTTTTATTTCTAAGTGTGTGCAATCTATGCCCCCCAAAACTTCAGGGAAGTGTGCTATTGCATAGAATTCCTGCATGATTCTTGCTCTCTCCTCTTGGGTGCAAGGGAAACAGAGGTGCTCCCTTGCTTGTTGCAGCACTGCATTTAGAAACTGATGTAATATTCTGGAAGCTGTAGCCTGTGACACCCCTAATATATTCCACATGAGGATATATAAAGCTGGCATACCTTTGTTTACACTGAGATGGGTTTTCCCTGGAGCCTCAGGTGAAAGCAGCAGAGGTTGCATATTTGCTTTAGTGTTTTCCTGTCCACCCAGTATCATGCAACAATTTCTGTGTTATGCAGCCCATGGCAAGTCAAATGGAGTCCAAACACAATTCTTCTTCTTGGCTACAGTCTGGCAGCAGCCGCACCTTGAACTAAAGCTGGTTGCACAAACAGGTTAATGATGCCAGCAGCAACCCCTGACATTTTTTCTAAGTGTAACTGTTGCTGTAATCCAAATAATTTTGGATTTCAGGGCAAATGGCTACACTGGGTGTACATGATTACTTTATAGTTTCCTAAATAGATCCACCATGTTGAATTGGTTAATTAGCATGTAATCTGGTTACTTATGCTTTCCATTTAAGGAATACTAAATAGCAAGCTACTGTATGCATAGCACACCATGCCACTTACATGATAGCCGCACTTAGTGTAGCTGTTCAAGAATCCAGCCCAATATCTTTACCTAGTACAAATTAATACCTAATTGAAATGTATACATTGTTAGTGCAGAGAAATTGATATATATATATATATATATATATATATATATATATATATATATATATATATATATATATATATATATTTATATATATATATATATATATATATAATGTATATATATATATATATATATATATATATATAGTAGTCTCTTCCATTAAAGTAACTATTTATTTATTAACTAGCTTTCTCTTCTAAAACTGTTTGCAAAGATATTCACCTAATATATTTTATGTAATGATAAAATGTATAAGATTCCGCAGACATTTGCCACACTGTTGGCAAAGAGGGATAAAGCCCTGACTACAGCCCTGGCCACACAGGTTTGATTAGCAGCTCAGGTGCCTTATGGAATGGCAAGGATGGATGGGTGGGTCCACCCTTTCTTGGTAGGAGGGAATTCATTGATAATGCTCCTTAAGGAGAGGTGTGGTCTAAAGAGTTGAGTTGCCCTCAGATGCAGTCTATGAGAGCAGGCAGCAGAGAAGGGAAAGGGTAGAGCATATAATGAAAACTCCCCCTGGATGGATGTAAAGATTTCTGTGCCCCTGTGATGTCCTTTGGATCCACAACCAACCCCACTAATACTGGAATAAGTCCTGGGAGGTAGGAGATTAGCTGGTAGACCTGGTGTAGATGTGAGTCACGGGGGGATGAGCTGATAGTATGAAGTTAAGGGGACCGAAATAAAGATTCCACAGTATTTGAATATTCAAACTAATAATAAAATGAAAATATATTCAATGATCCATTTATTCTTCCACATCTAAATATGTTCACATACTCATTAAATATTTAAAATTATGTCTTTAAAAAGCATTAGCTTGAAAAAATGAATATCTTCCATGTCCCCATTAATACTGTAAATGGTTTTCTCTCTGTAATCCTTCTATAAGATTAGGAAAGGTGAATAAAGTTTCTCCTTTTCTTTCTCCCTTTCTCTCTCTCTCTCTCACTATTTCAGATTGCCTTGTAAAGTCAGATGCAACAGGCCTGGAAAACATTTATCCCAGTTTACTTCAGATAATGAACATGTGTTACATATATAGTATATGAGGATCTTTATTAATTTAGAAATTGCATGGCATGTATTTATTCACCAAAGGAAACGGTCTAATTTTTATCATTCGTGAATTCTTATTTAAGTAATAGCATGAATTAATCATAAATTTCAATAATTTGTAAATGTTCTTTTAGACTAAAATAGTAGTCCTTAGCTGATTTAAATGATATGCTTGGCTGTTGTTTTCCTCATTTAAATCTAAGTAAAAAAACAAATAATTTTGACATCTCCTGCTAATGCAATCTTTTGATTATCTTGCCGAATTTATTGATGGAAGTTTCACAAAGAGCTTTAATCATGCCATAGAAAATTAGTAAACTTTTTATAAATACTAACGTGGCATGCTGAAAATGTGGAACCTGAATGAAAGCAGATGAAAACATTTGTTGTTCCTCAAAGGGTATTTCTAATTTTGGCATGGTCTGAGTGAGGTATAAGGAGTTATTCAGATTACTGTGCATGTTTCTTTTTTTTCATAAAGACACTGTTGTTAAGTTTTAGAAAATTTGAAGATGATATAGGGTGCCTTATATAATATTATTTTCTGATGTCATCTAGTTAAACTGACTAGATATTGTATTTTTAGGCCTGTTTACGTTGTCCTGTTTGCAAAGACCGATTATTATTTTTTTGACAGACAAAACATGTTATTTGTAATTAAACATAATCACTGATGTTGGATTTATGACACCAACCTCATTGTTTAATTAGTATTTTAAAGATTAAGTTATTATATCTAAATAATATATTTATTACTTGATGAGTTTTTCAAGTCTAGCACTTCTGCTGCCTAGGGCTGTTCCATGATCTGGTGCCTACTCTAAATTTTAAGTTGAGGTCCCAAAAAAAAAAAAAAACAGGCCTTCTCATACTTGAGACCAATAACACAAATCTCTTCTTTAAACTGTAGCAGATCTTGTGCAAGAGGAGTAACAAGTGGATTGCTACACCTAACAGGGAGTGCTGACCAAAATGCAGTACTAAACCATATGGCATTAAAACACTTTAGCAAATGCATCACTGACATTCAGAAGTGAAGATCCCCCCCCTGACATCTTGACCCATGGAGGCTGCCCCCTTCATTTCACCAAAGCTATACCATTGCTATAACTGTATGAGAAACAGAAAACTAACCCCAGGACTGACTCCTATACTACTAATGGGCAGAGGCAGCTCCTAAATGCTTTATTCTGTGCGTGCATCCCCTCAGATTATCTATGGTATGATCCCAGTTATTTTCACTTGGGGTGACATATAATTATCGACCACTGTATGCATAAGGCCAATCTATCATCAAATAGGATAGGTTAATTCAAGCACCAAAAGGGATATTGGCTAGCTTAAATGTTCCTCAGGTGTAGATAGCCTAAACTTACCTATGAACCTATATAAATATGTGTAATTTATCACAAAAGCAGAGATGTTTTTTGTTCAGGACCTCCTTAATATTTTCACTCCTTGTACTATTCCCATTTTAGCATTCCAGTTAACTCCTACTTTCTATTATTTTGGAAAAAAACACTACTGTTGCTTGCGTGATCATTTGTTGGATCACATAACATTATACATGTAAGATTACTTACACGTGTTGTGAACATATTAGTGTATCAGACCTTGCTTTGTCACAGGTGTAGTAGTCTGATGTCAGATTGTGCAACACAGAGAAGTGGAAATAGATTCATAGGTGTATACTAGGCTAATGACCACTAGGGCTCTCATAAGCATAGTCATGTGACCCACATTGGATTTACATATGGGGTGATGACTGCCTCTATCCATCAGAGACATAGGCAGCAGATTAGGGGTGAATTTACAATTATCCCTCCATTAGTCCAAGTTGTGCTTATATAGGGTTAGAGAGGAACTCTGCTTCATATAGATGGGGAGCTCCAGAGAATGGGAATTCTCTGAGAAACATTTCTGTCTTTCCAACATGTCCTATTTATGTTGCAAGTAAATTTTATTTTTTTAATCTAGGAGTTCTAATGTTCTTTGTTGTGTGGATGTGCAATAGGTTCATCAAAACAGAGTCCAGGGATGCCTTGTACACAAGGTAAAGATCATCCTTCAGAAGTCTGTATGATCTGAGTAAAGAGTCAGGGTTTTGAGGTGATCAGCATAGGATATTGTGTTTACTCCTTGAATTCCTTTTGTAGGGAACCTTTGCGGATGTTCCATTTGCTGCATGTGTCTAGTCAGGTACATACCGAAGGGCCATTATACTCTATGATGGGTCTGATGAGGGATGGGTACAGTGGTATGATAACCACTCTGGAACTAGGCGCCACGCCCTTACCTATAAGATAAGCAACATAGAAGAACGTTCTTACTATCTTTGATACATGTTAGTCAAAATCTTGGTTACTATCTACATGAGGTCTTAGCTTCCTGACTAGTGAGTCAACTTTTAGAGATGTTTAATTGATGACATTGTTACCTGGAGTGGCTAACTTCCCAAAAGGTACTATTATGCATTTCTTGGTTTTGGGTTTTAAGCCATGGCTTTGCCACCAAGCCAAAACCTTCCTGAAGGGTGTTCTCAACTTGGTTGGATTCAATGACTGCTCCCAGTCTGCAATCATCTACAAATTTGGTTAAGCCAAATGTCTTTAACATTGGCTTTGACCTCTGAGAAGTAGATGTCAAAGAGGAGTGGGCCCAGCACTGAGCCCTGAGGTACTCCATTGGTAACGAGTCTCTTTGTGGAGGTGGCATCATTGATCCTGACCTCTTAGGTCCTATCTATGAGTGAGCTAACTATCCAGCATGTAATAAAGGGGATTTATGCCTAGTTCAATAAGTTTGTTGGTAATGCCCAAGTAGGATATTGTATCAAATGTTTTAGCTAGATCTACAGTATGCACTGTTTTCCTCTCATCCATTGCCTTAGTGACCATTTCAAAGAAGTTCACCAGGTTAAGTAAGCATGACCTTCCTTTGACAAAGCCAAACTGGGATTGATGCAGTGTCTGGAGGTCTCATATGTCCTTGTTGCTAATTTCCATGATAATTCTTTCATGACTTTGCAAATAAGACTAGTCAGATTAATGGGTCTGTAGTTGGCTCTTATGAGGGTCCTCCCTTATCAAGGAGGATGACTAATGCAGTCCTCCATTCTCGTAGCCCAAAGCTTGTTTTTAAGACTACAGTTAAATAGTGACTCCAGGCATCCTGATAAGTCATATTTTAGACTGTTCAAGATACATCTCTGGATGTTATCAGGGTCCACTGATGCTGTATTCTTGGCTTTTAGCATGTACAGCCAGTACATGCTCCCTAGTTATGGTTGGAAGAGTAATGTCTGTGGGTATTTCTTGGGTGATGGTTGGGGTTGGGGGGGTAAAGAAGGAACTGAATTTGTCCTCTAACAGGTTCATTACATCACCACGCTCAGAGAATGTGGCACCATTAACCAAGAATTTAGCACATTGCTGTATGATGTTGCTGGCATAGCGGAAAAAGGCATTATGGCTAGCTTTCACCTGGGATGCTATCTTAACCTCAAAGATGGCTTTGTTTGACCTAATTAACTCTCTTAGGTGAATATTTAGTTGGGTGACAGAGTTTATATCTTTGTGGGAATTACCCTTCTTGATTTTTTGCCATATTTTTTATTTTCCTTTTGTTGTATATCCTGTTTAGGATAATACCAGGGTGGTTTGTGTCTGGGACTAGTTCTGGGCTTACTTCTGGTAGGTACAGCAGCATCTATGCAGCCATTGATATGGCTGTACAGAGTTGCTGAGAGCAATTTAGTGTAGGTTGCTGTGTTTTCTGGGTTGGAGGTACATTGAATTTTGACAAGCTATTACTTAATAAAAGGAATTTGCTTTGGAATAGTTCCTAACTCTTACTGGTTTTACTGGGATTATGGAGTTGATTTTGATTTGAATGAGACAGCTTTATGGTCAGACCTTACTAGGGAGGATGGACATTGGGGAGGGTGCACCCTTCTTCCACATTTGTGAGTAAAAAGTCTGGTATATAGGAGCTTGTAGTTGGCATATTCAATATTTAGTCAAGGGTACTTATATTTACAAAGTCGGGAATCTCTGTGCCTGTAGATTTGACGCCATGTAGGATTCCTAGTCTATATAGCGGTAATTAAAGTCTCCCATGATTAGGGTCAGGTTGGATGGTAAGTGCTTCCAGTAGGTCCAAGTTTGCATTCTGAGCTTTTTAGGACATTGAGGATGACATATAGTTGACTAGGATATAGTACAGGATATTGTCTATGATGAACTTTAGGTGGAGGAACTCCAACATGTCATCCTGCTTGACCTTTCTAGAGGTATGTTTGTTGTTGATGCTTATCAAGACATCTCCACCTTTAGTCCTTCTACTGGTCCAAAAGTGTGGAAGACACTGAAACCTTACACTGCTAGGGTACTCGCTGCCACTTTAAATCATATCTCGGTAACTGCACAGATGTCTATATTCTTGAGTGTAAGGAGGGCTTGGATGGACTGTAGTTTTTTATTTAGGCTCCTGGCATTGAGCATTAACCCTTGAGGTGCAGTTGAGTTGATTTTCTTATGTCGGTAGGTTTGTCAGTTTGACATTGTCTAAAAAAGGCATTATGTAGATGGATAACATTTTAGCCAGTATTCCAAAGCCTAAAGGGGAGAGTTGCTGATGATCCTTGCTGACCATGCCCTCCCAAGTTGACAAATATTGGATCCCCTTTGAATGACACCAGAAAGACAGCCAATTGTTAAAATCAATTATTTCTTGCTCATACTGGGGTATTATCCTCTGCCATGGCAATATGCTGCTTAATACTAGGCTCATACCAGCCTGAGCCACATAGTCTGAGAGCTCCATAATGTCTCTCTTCATATACTCCAGGGAGGTACATCTTGGGTCATTTGCACGTACATGAACTATGATGTAATCATACTGGTACCTGTGGTGTAATTACTTGAGTGTGTGCGTGATATGGTGGATCTTGACTCCAGATAAGAAACTAACCTTCATCCTCTTCTTGTTCAGCCTACTTAGAGGGCTATCAGTATGTCTTACAATGAAGTCCCCTATGGTGAGAGTCCTGAAAAGTGTGTATTCTTACCTTAGAGCCTTAGTATTTGGGGCTCCATTGAAAGGAACTCTATATGTGGTGTTAGGTGTTGTTTTTTCTGAGTCCCTTTGGCCTTGCTGAGGCATAGCTTTGTCAACAGATGATCTAGGCAATCTTTGTTGTTTAGGAAGATTGCGTTTAAGTGCCTCAGTATAAATTAGTCTGTGTGTGTGTGTGTGTGTGTGTGTGTGTGTGTGTGTGTGTGTGTGTGTGTGTGTGTGTGTGTGTGTGTGTGTTTGCTGTGTGCTGTGTGAGGTGGGCATTGTGTACGTGGTTTTGACAATCTGTTGTGCATTTGCATGCAAAAGTTTAGCCTCCAGTGTCATTGCGTAAGTACACCTCTCACATACTGTGCCTGCTTTTTTAAGGATGAAGTAGTTCTCAGTAAGCATGAGATAATTGCTACATTGTCTCAAGTTACATATATCCACCAGCTGTCTACAGAGAAGCTATGAAACTGTACATCCATGCTGACCAGTCCTTTGATTGGTGACCTAGTGTATTGGGGTTATTAGGCTATCAAGGGTGCTTTGTTGGTGCAGACTAATAAGGGTGCTTCACTGAGTTAGATTAAGCTAAATGGTACTAAATTCTACTAACGTTAATGTGTACACAATAATGAATTCTACTAAATCTATATAATAAGTGAATCTGTTGTTTTTTAACAGTTTTCCTTTTCATCTGAGTTTGTGAGATCTCTGAAGTAGACTGAGGTTGTGGGGCAAAGGATATACTTTGGCTGCATGCAGGGGTGTGAAGCCACCCTCCCCCATAAAAAACAGTCGTTCTACACTGTTGGGTTTGTTTATGCTTTGGCATTTTTTAACTTGATGATGTTGAGTTTAGATACTCAGAACAAATTCCCCATATTGGTAATTCAGACAGTGAAGCTCCTCTACAAAAACAAATGTTTTGTAGTATTGTGTGTACTTTTGTTTTGTAATTTGTTAAGTTAATATGTTGATGATTTATATATATATATATATATATATATATATATATATATATATATGGTTCCACTTCATATCATCGAATTATCATTTCATCGAATTGCAAACCATCGAGACCAAATCGTCGAAAACCCATTTCATCGAAAACTCATTTCATCGAATCTCAAATCATTGAAAACTATGAAGCAACTACAAATAACATCCCAGACACTTTGTACTATGTGTATGCAGGGGGGCAAGCCCCCCTGCACCCCCCCCGTAATTAAATATACCAACTCCAAGGTTGCACTACAGTGGGGGAAAAAGGTAATAAACGTAGCAGAAACATTGTGGAATGTTATTTGTAGTTGCTTCATAGTTTTCAATGATTTGAGATTCGATGAAATGAGTTTTCGATGAAATGGGTTTTCGACGATTTGGTCTCGATGGTTTGCAATTCGATGAAATGATAATTCGATGATATGAAGTGGAACCATATATATATATATTTATATATATATATATATATCCATACATACATACATATATTTGTTGACCAGATTGTACAAGGACCATTGCCAAGTACAACCTGGACCAAAAGGCATACAGTTATTATAAAAATCATGACAAATCAATGACATACAAACATATGCATATGTCAGAATGGATCTTATGGCACAGCAAATGTGTTGGGATTGACAATAAAGATCTTGTACTTAAAACTGTGAGATACTGAGTTAACATATCAAAATCAGTACAAACTTCAGGTGTTTATAGGAAACATATTAGTAGGTTAAGACTGGGGGAAGTAAAGAGAAGATTTGGGTATTGTGGAACTGAAGAATTTAGAATAAGAAAACTCAAAAAGGGGAATGCTGTGGAGGTTGGGGTTTATCAAGAAGGTTAAATTATAATATATATATACATATATGTAAGACCTACTTGTGTCTGGGTAAAATTTTTATATTTTAAGTGGTATCAGGTGCGATGGTAACCGAGTAATATCTAACCTTTTTTATTAAAACAATGACATTGATGGATATCCATTGTGTTTCTAAGAGATTTAAGAATGTTATATAGACTTCTAGGGTTAACATATCTGGTGGTATTTTATTCTAGTTTTTTTACTGCTATTCTCAGAAAAAAAATGTTTGCTATGGTAAGTGTATAGGGTAGGCAGATTAGTAGACTGACATCAGTGTTCCTGGGGTGTATGTGGTGTTCCTAAAGGGGAGGAGGTTTTTAATGGGGGTGCAGTAATGGTCATTTAAGTGTTTGTATGTTAAAGCACTGAGAAGAAAAGGTGACTCTTCTTCAAATGTGAACCAGTTAGACTTCTTAATTGTGGTGCTCATAGTGAAGGCTGAGGTGGATGAATCTGAGAATTTTGTTTCATTTTTATAGTACGTATAGGTTATGTGAAGACTGAAGGACAATGATTGGAAGTTAGTATCTAAGTCTAAATAAAATAACATTGATAATCAATGTCCCTTGTATCCTTAGTAAGACGGAAAGCTAACATTATACACTACCTTAGCAGAAACATTAGTTTAAAGGATTGTTGTAGGGTATGATATTGGCATGATAACATTTGGTCAAGAATTAGTTTCACATACCTTTGTTGTGTAACTACTGATGGTAGTTAGTGATCTGAATCTGGTGTAGTAATTGATTTAGAGGAAAAGTCTCTTACATACTGTTAATGTCAAGGGATAGTTTGTTATGACAAAGACAGTTCCAAAGTAGTTTGAAATCTTTTCTTAGTAAGGTGTTCATCTGTTTTTGGATATCTTAGGATGACTATATTATCAGAATAAAATACACAGCTGAGTGTGGAAGACCCCAATGGAAACTGTTGCTAGAGAGAATAAAAAGAGATACATTACTGAGCCCTGTAGCATGCCAGTTTTAGTTAAAAAGGGTAGTCTTACTGTGGGTTTTTACTGGATAAAGTGGACTGTATTGAGAAAAACGTTTTTGAAACCTGCGACAACGTGATCAGAGAATTTGCATATTTTGAGTTTTGCCAGTAAGATATTACGGTCAATGCATTCAAAGCACTTTTAAGGTCAAGAAACATGGAAGCTGTTATTATTCCCTTTCCCTTTTCTTATAAATCAGAATAGTATGAGAAAGGGTGGTGGTGGTGATACTGTATTGTATCCTGAAGTCATAATTCCTGTCCATAAGAATGTCATATTGAGTAATAAATTGTATGAGATGATCACAGGTTCATAGGTACTTGCTAGGCTATTTATCTGTGAGGATCTTCAGAAGCCTAGACATACTTTCCAAAGAAGTTTTTTTTTTTGTAGCCATTGTATATGAGTAACCCAGAGACCTTTTATTTATTTTAGGTATGAATAACTCAGAGCAAGACAGACATTTGCATAACCCTATCCATAATGAACAAGAGTACTAAACAAGGGGTGAACTTGTGGTTTCCCATTATTTCTTACAGACTGCACTTGAATAGAGTATGAGACATACTTAGATTTATGTAGGGAGGAAAAAATTACCAGAGGCGTGGTATTCTCTGTGATACACATCTATCTTTCCATGTTCTATAAATGTTTCTCTAGTATTTTGACCAGAAGGTATAGGTTGGCAATGGAGAGGTACTCTTCAGCAGAAATTGGGTTAGCTACTTTGGGGGAATGTACTATACAGCGATGCATAAATACATTTGGAATGATTTTGGTTGTAAGAGAGAGAGGATGTAGATATGTGTTAGTGGGGCAGCTAGTAAATGTTTACCAAGTTTGAGAAACACAGGTTGTATATTGTAGATGTCACCGACTTTTGTTTTCAGGAATGTCATTGTGCATATCTCTGACTTTTTTTTTGTTATTGACTTAAAGTAGAAGTACGGCTAGTCTGGACAGGAAAACAGCAGCTCTCTTGAAATGGGAGGGGGAGGTTACTGCAAAGATGATGTCATAGGGTTGGGTGAGGTTACAAATATTATGCTACAGTCCGAGTACAACATTTTTATCTTGGCCAGTACATTAATACTCTTGATTTTTTTTTTCTTTTTTTTGTGGGTGGCCTATCAGTGCTCTTTCTTCATGCCTACAATAATTGTTCTTTATATCTTAGTGCTGACCCTTGATTTTTTTTTTCTGAAGTTTTTGCAGTGATTGAGTTTATTGTTATTATCAGAGCCCTTTTCCAGTCTAGCTAAGGTTAGTCCCTAGATTTCATGAGCTGGGCTATTCAAGGTGTTTGCCAAGGCATTTTGTGTGCTTTACGCCTTCCAGGTTTAATGAATATACCTTGTTTTGCTGGTTGTTTGGATGTTTGAAAATAGTGTGAGAGCCTCATTAGAGCAAGAAGAATTGTAATAAACTGCTGTCCTGTCTACTGAGCTGAGTTCTTCAGCTAGGGAATT
This sequence comes from Protopterus annectens, assembly GCF_019279795.1. Taxonomy (NCBI): domain Eukaryota; kingdom Metazoa; phylum Chordata; order Ceratodontiformes; family Protopteridae; genus Protopterus; species Protopterus annectens. The sequence goes on from NC_056735.1 coordinate 1,556,521,724, forward strand.
TTCTGAGCTTTCTACAATCGTTCTACTTATTATATAATTTCAGAAGAGTTTTGTTTGTTTTATTTTTCAGTCAGAGATTACTAAATTATGATAATTTACATAACAGGATAGCATATGCACTGCAACCCTTTTTTCTGGGAATATTGTTAGTATTATGTCAAGTAGTAACAATTTGTTGATAGAGAGGTGAAGTCTAATTCCAGAGGTAACCATTTGAGTGACGTTTCTGGAAAAAGTGATTAAAGATATTCTATGTTTTATGAGTCCAGTGAAGTCTGGGTTAAAATTAATCATTCTAACAAGTTTATTTTGGTTAATGTGGTGCAGCATTTTATCAACTATAGTTTCAATAGTTGTAATGGAAGATAGTGGAGGAAATATATACTTTAGCCAAAACCGATTTTTAGTGTGCCTGGATACTTTTATTTTTATTGGAGACTAGTTGGGGTCTATATAAAGTGTAGAGTTATTGCTTACAGTGAATTTACTGTCTACTGATATTTTCTGACTCACTAGACTGATAACACTAACTCCAGTTCTAACCCTTGGTCTATTGTCGCTATTTTTTGGTAATAATGGGAATCAGCCATGAGTTCTTTTAAACCAGGATTCTGTTATTGAGGGTATAGCACAGTGGTGTAACGGTTGCATTGTCACCTCACAGCAAGAGGTTCTCTGGTTCAATTCTCGGCTGGGATGCCTTCGGTGTGGAGTTTGCATGTCCTCCCTGTGTTTGTGTGGGTTTTCTCAGGGTACTCCAGTTTCCTCCCACATTACAAAGACATGAGACTGGAGTGTTTCTCCCTGGGCCTCTGCTGAAAATTGGCTTTGTCCCAAGTCGGACTTTTCTGGTAAACAAATGTAAAATAAATAAGTACAGAAAGATTATGATAATAAAGTCAGAATTTTAGCTAATTCTTTTTTATTATTTCTATGGTAAATATTCATAATAGCGAGTCTGAGATGAGAGGGGTTTAGATTAGATTAGGTCCCCAGCTAGTAAGATTAAAGTATGCAATGCTGTTTAGGCATCTACATTGTTGTCAGATGTGTTTCTAGTAGTGCGGTATCTACTAGAATGTATTTATTGATGTAGCCACAGATGAATTTTATCTGATGTAATTTCTACAAAGGAGTGATGTAGTTTGATGTCTTGTGGCAAGACAAAGAAATTGCAGCATATTGTTATTATTATTATTATTATTATTATTATTATTATTATTACATCATAAGGTGTTACGTGATTTCGAATTAGTTTGGAGTAGTATGAGAGGACAGAATTAGGTAACTGTCCTTGACACATATAGCAAAACTAATAAAAAATAGTGGGTTATCAGTAGTTTAATGATTTTGGGAAGGGATAATAAAATGATATTTTGTGGGGCGGCCATGGACTCTACAGCAGACCTGAAGCAGAAAGCACTTTCTCTGTCATCAGGAGTCAGTCTAAGGCTGTCCATAACAAAATGAGACCAATATTACTATGAAGAAACAGTTGCATATACTATTCATTTAAAATAATCAGAAGCAAAGTGTAAATAATTATATGGAAGATGGTACACTTTAGGTATGCAACTCTATGCAGAACCATTAGTATATATATTTCAGTTATGATATTTTGCATCTGAGCTAAGGGTGATGTCATGTTTCATTAGATAACCCATTCTGCCATGGCTAAGAATCAGAAGATAGGGGAAAGTGCAGCTGAAAATGTGCTCACCCTGATTTGAGTGAGCTTGTCACTACTGGGATCACCACTGATCAATATATGTTAATAGCACACTTGAATAATGATCCTCATTGGATCTGTATGGTAGTTCTGGAACTAAACATTAATCACCAGCATTTGAATAACACATTATCTTCTAGCTGTTTCTATGACTTTGATATTTATCGCCAGGTCTATAGGGAATACGCCTGGGTAGGTCTCTGACTCGCTGTTAACCATGGGTCTGGCATTTCTCACTAGGACGTGGTTAGTTGAAAGCTGTGGATGAGACTTGAATATGACCATTACACATGAAGTCTTGGTTATTTAGAGACCTAGGTAGGAAAATATTGGTAGTGGTCTGGTAATGCATTTTTATACTAGATTTGAGATGAACCACAGAAAGACAAACCACCAATGTCACAGAAGTGGGAGAATCTTGTCAATTTCTCTTAATTTACCACCATCCTAGTTATATAGGGACTTTCCTGCAATAGTTCCAAGAACTCCTTGATGATAGTCTTAGATTAGACAAGGTGGATGATATTGGCCAATTTCAATGTTATATTGACAATGAATGCAGAACAACTATGAACCTAGTACTGTATTAACAAATCAGGAAAGGAAAACTTTGACTCTTGTCTGGGAATTGAACCCAGGACTTTCTACATTTAGTGTGGTTGTCACTGCCACTGGGCCAGCAATGATTCTCTGGACCATTATGTATCTGGTTTCTCCCAAGAGATATTTCTGCTTTCAACTAGGAAAACACCATATATTTTTTTTTTTTTTTGGTGGGGGCACACCAGCATTTACAGCAAAACAACTATAAACCTAGTATTCTATTAAGAGTTCAACAGGAAGAGAAAGTACTGACCCTTGACTGGGGACTGAACCCAGACAACTCCACATTTTGTGCAGTTGTAACTACTACTGGAGCAAAAAGGAGCCTTTAGACATTAAGGTACTTGGTTTCCCCAAAGAACATTTTCTCCTCTCAACTACAAAATCACCGTGATAGTGTTGTTTTGAACACACCAGCATCTTATGGATAACAACTATAAACCTATTACTGTATTAACAAGTGAACAACTACAAAGGAAAATACTGATACTTGTCTGGGGATTGAACCCTGACACCACTAAATTCCATGTGGTTCTTACTGCCACTGGATTGAAAAGGAGTGTCTGTACAGTTGAATATCTGGTTCCCTCAAGAACATTGCTTTCTTTCATCCAGGAAACCATCATGATGGTGATTTTTTTGAACATACAAGTATCCAGTGCAGAACAACTATAAACTTAGCATTGTATTTATAACTCAACATGAAAGGAAAGGAAAAAAATAGTGACTCCTGACTGGGTATTGAATCCAAGACCCTATGACATTATTTTGGTTGTCACTGGACCAACAAGTAATTTCTGAAGAGTTATGTACCTGGTTTTGCAAGAGCAGTTTTGCCTTTCAACTAAGTAACAACCCTGATGGTGATTCTTTGAATATACAAGCATGCAATTCAGAACAAATATAAACCTACCATTGTATTAATGACTCAGCAACAGAGAAAGATACTAATCCTTGTCTAGGGGTTGAACTCAGGATCCCACTACATTCCTCATGGCTGTCATTAACACAGAACCAACAATGAGTTTTTGTAAAGTTAAGTACCTGTTTCCCCCTGTAATATCCCTCCCCTGGGCCAGTGATCAAGAAGCCTCAATTTTCACCACTGACACTGCTAGGGAATGTTCAGTGTGAGGAAAAATAGACACACAGAGTATTTTCAGAGGCAGCCCCCGTCACCAAGTACAATTTCCCTTAAGAGCACACAGAGAATGCAAACTCCAGTCCTGGGGCTGGGCTTCCTCTCCAAGCCCCAACTAAGACTCTCCACTGACCACTATAGAGCTGAGTCCTTAAATGGGTGTTCCAAGCCAAGTCCTCCACCACCCTCTCTGTGAAATCACTGTTCTTAGTGTCCCTGTTCAAAGTAGCTGTCACACACACTCTTTTTGAGATTTTATTTTCACACACACACACACACACACACACACACACACACACACACACACACACACACACACACACACACATGGGAAAGGCTGACATTGCTTACCTGCTTTGCCCTGCTGCCACCAGAACATCCAAAGACAGCTACTTTATGGCTCTTACCAGGGTACCCAATTGCACATTAAAATGAATACTTATACAAATGGTAGTGTTTAACCAAATAGAAAGAATTTCAGGAACTTGGAGCCACAGTGCCACTAAATAAATGCAAGTACTCTCAAAGGTTAAATATTTTCTAAAAGACCAGACACAATGAAAGGTTTAGATATATTTAATAAATAATAAAAAAAACATGAAAATACTGAATATCTATTTACAATAAACGCCAGAGCTTCAATCACAAGAAATATAAAAAAAAATACAGATGGAAAGACTCAGACAGATACAGAAACAAACATTTAGCTAATGTCAGTATATTTTTTAAATGACTGAAGAATTACTGTTCCCTAGTTACTTACCAAAGCAAGGCAAGATGAAAATGGATGAGTGTCTTATCAGGTCCAAAAACAGAGAGCACACCTCACATCTCTCACTAGTATTGAAATACAATTTCAGTGCTGGCTGCAGAATAACATCACATCTAGTCACCTGACTCTGTGGTTCGTACACTACCCTTTCACTAGAAACTAAGCCAGGATCTGCCACTCATGTGTCACAATATACACATAGAACTTTAGCTAAGGTTTATGACAGCATCTGAAAACTTTTAAACAATCCCAACACTTCTACACTTCCTGCAGAAACTAACAAACCATTTTCTGGCACCCCAGGTTAGCAATTAGTTCAACACTAAGAGCAATAGCACAGGATCCCAGCCCAGGCTTTTCACAGACATTGCATCTCTGGTTGCATTCAGACCTGTGAGATAAAATCTTTATGGGCTATGTGATGATATGAGGTAGTGACATCTGTGCCAGGGGAGTAGAGCAGTGCATGTGTGACTTATGCCAGCATAGCTAGCTGGAATTTTGTAAAGACTGTTATGTCATTTGACTATCAGACTGATTTGTACAGATACTTGTGTTAAAAGTGTATTTGTAAAGTCGCATGTGTTAAAAATGCATCAACAGTGGGTCCTGCTGGACAGAAAAGAGATATACATGTTTGCCAGACAGTATTATTATAACTGATTAAATGCATATGTTTTAACAATAAATTCTGGAAGGGAAGAGGTTAATCTCTGTCCAGCTAATTTTGAAAAATAGTTTGAAAATTAAATGGCTTGATTTACACCATAAAGATTTTATCTTACAGGTCTGATTGCAGCCAGAGACAAACATGTCTAGGAAAAATAGGACTAGGAATCTTACTGTATTGTCCTTAGGGGTGAACTAATTCTCTCCTGGATGGGTGGAAGTTTTTGAAATTGTTTTATAGCTTTCAGATGCTGCAACAGATCTTAGCAAACTCTTGGTGTGTATTGTACCAGAGTCAGGTCACCAGATGTGATATAATTCTATAACCACCACTGAAATTATTTTTTAGATAGTTGAAATATGACAGAACTCTTGCAGCAGCACTTTTGTTTAGAATCTGACAGGAAAGATCTCTTACAGATATCTCACAGAACCACATACCTCATCTTGCCTTACTGTAGTAAGCAACTTGGCACTCATCATCTTGCCTTGCTTTAGTAAGTGACCAGGGAACACTAATTCTTTATTAAATCAGAAAAATATAGTGAGATTAGTTAAATATTATGTTTTGCATCTGTGTGAATCTATCCAACTGCATTATATTTTATATATCCTGTGTTTGAAACTCTGGTGTTTATTGTAACTAGATATTCAGTATTCCCCTGTTTTCTATTGTATTAATTATTATTAAATATTTTATACCTTTCTTTGTGGCTGGTCCTTTAGAGAATACTTTTATCATCTTGAGAGTACTTATGCTTATTTTAGGGACACTGTGGCTGCTCCTGAAAGCCTCACTGCACTGGTCAACCTCTAACATTTGTATTAGTATTATTTTTACCCAGTATAATTGGCTAACCTTGTAAGAGCCTTAGAGTAGCTGACTGATGGCAAAGTAATTACCTCACAGTCTAGGCAGAGTGGGTACAGCTGGTAAATCTGTGCCACCATTTCCCAGGTGTGTGTGTGTGTGTGTGTGTGTGTGTGTGTGTGTGTGTGTGTGTGTGTGTGTGTGTACTGGGAACAGGGACACAGAGATCAAAAGTGGTCAGTGCGGAGACTTTTTTGGGGCCTGAAGAGAGAAAAAGAGTCCAACCCCAAGTCTGGAGTGTGCTCCCTGTGTACTCCTAAGGGAAATTGTTCTTGGTGCAGAGAGCTCCTAGTGGCCGTCCCTCACCAGTGTCAATGTTGAGGAATGAGGCTCCTTGATTACTGGCCTAGAGTAGAGACTGTCACAGGCTAAACCAAAGTATTTAATTTCAGGCTGTTTTCTTAAAATTAGTTGGGCTTAGCTGCTTCCCTTCAAGTATCCTCTGTTAAAATGTTAGTTACAACAATACAGTCTGACATGCATGTATATTTTGTTTCTGTCCAGTAGGACCCACTGTTGATGTATTTTTAACACAAACAACTTTATAAATACATTTTAACACAAGAATCTGTACAAATCAGTTTAATATTTAAATGGCATATAATTTTTTACAAAGCACCAGCTAGCTATGCTGGCATATGTTACATGTACTGTCCTACTCCGCCTGGTACAGCTGGCACTACCCCATTTTATCACACCCCCAAAAGCAGTTTCTCTTTTCAACTAGGAAACCATCATGATGAAAATTTTATGAGCCCACAAGCATCCAGTGCATAACAACTATATACCTGAAGGATACATTTTGGCCAGGATCTGAACCTGATCATTTACTGTGATGAAATGCTTTAACTTATATGGCATTCTTTTGCCCCTGGATGGAAGAGGTGATACTAGAAATAAGCCAAAATCTGAAGAAGTAATAATTAAACATTATTTGCTGTACCAAATCTAGCATGCAGATATTAAGCAATAATGTTGGAAAAGAATATATGGTGCCAGCCTTGCAATATGCAAAGTCATGAAGCCAAATGCAGTTGCTTCACAACTGGTAGCATGGCATAAACTCAACCATCAGGTCAACAGTTTATTTACTCATGTTTCATTCCAATTCACTTTTCCTCATTTTAACAGCAAATTAATCCATTATTCTAAAAGTTCTAAATATTTACAATTATGTATATTGCTGTAATTAATTGTATTCATGTTACCTATTTTAACTTTTATAAGATAACACGGTCATGTAATTAATGTAATGTAACCAGTTCTACTTGTTGCTTTGATTATTTATTGTTTTGTCTGTTGTTTAAGTCTCTGTGTTTCTTGACTTTTTTTTACTTCTGTCTGTTGAACAGTGCAACTTTTTAACATACAGGATGAGCCAGAAATAAATGTTGGAAAGATACAAGCTTAAGCTGTGCTACATGTATATCATGGCTGTTCACTAAACAAATTATGATGCACCATCCCATTGCTTCAGTCTATAGGGCTGCATATGATAAGATCTGTTATGTATTCAGTGGAAATGAAAAAAATGTACATTTCTGCTGAGGTGTACTGGTTAGAAGACTGTAAGAAGCAATATTCTTCTATCAAACCATAGTCTGTACTTCTATTTTGTTCCCTACTTCATGTAAGCTGTAAGCTGCAGAATGATTTCACAAGAAGTTATTTAAAGTTAAGAAGCAAACATGAAAAATAGTTAGGAATGTTCCTGATAATATTTTACTTTTTTGGTGATGGTAAAATATCTTAAATGTCTTAGTTTAAAGCTTATGCATCATATGCTTGTCATGAATAGTTTAACCTCTTACAACATTTGCATCAGTTTCTGTGACAATAATTAAATATGCAGTTTGTATACTTTCCACTTTTGTGAGGTTTCCTTTAAAATTAGACTTGGATTGAATTTAAGAAAGATGATCTTTCACTGCAAAATGTCAGCCAGGGACCTTTGAGAAAAAGAAAAATGAAGTCTGTGTAATGAGTTAACCATTGATAATTACATGTATACTTGAGTTGTTGATTTTGGTAATTTCATATTGCAGAAACTCCCACCAGTGTTTTTCTGGCTTGTTAATAAATGACCTGCCTGTTCTGGTTAGCAAAACAAGTAGGCACAGAGCCCTTTTATTCTGAGTGTGTGCTTGGGTGGGTGGTAAGTGTTAGATGCTGGAAACTCAAGATTCTTTTATACTTCTTACTATTTCAGGTGAAATAACAGATGGAAGGTAACCTCCACCTGTCAGAAATACTGGCTTATAATACTTTCCTTAACAAATTTTCCACACATGAATGAAAAGAACTTTGTGCAGGTGGCCTCACAACCCTTTCATATTCCAATGAAACAAAACTACATTCATAGCTCTGTTGCTGCAATGCATTCAGTTAAGACAAGAATGAGTGAGACAAAAGTAATATTACAGTACCAATGATTTAGTTTTAAAATACGTATGGTATAATATTAAATCAATAAACACAAAAATGTCCTACTCATATTAAAAGCATTAGTTTACAACAAAATGTTGAAATTAAATAGTAATGCACTTTGAATATTTAGGAAAGGAAATATGTTATTCTATCTGCTTTTCACATGTATTTTTAGATGTGATCTGTAATAATATATATTCTGGTTGGGGTTCCTAAACTAACAAAAATATAAATGGAATCATTTTTATAGTAATTTGCTATTGATAAAGGCAATAATACTTGGTTACATTTTCATGATGGCATTATTGTTTAAATAAACAAAATGAAGCCGGAAGTCTTTCAAAGCTATACTGCAATGTTTAGCAATCACTCATAATTTGTCATAGTATGACAAATCATTAAAGTCTCTTTGAATCATATAACGGTGTACAACAGGAATCTTTATACCATGATCAGTAGAAAGACAAATATCTTTATGAAATTATTTAATTACTGGATTTAATTTAGCAAGCTGATTTCAGAAAGATTATGAAGAATCCATCTATAAATTTGTTTACTTTAGTTTTGATAAATGTGCAAGTCCACAAAATTCATTGCCTGTTTCCATGGGGTATCTGAAATTTCCCATAAAAGAAAATTAATAAAAAACTGCTCAGAGGTAACATAATACATAGTACAGGCTTAGCAACAGAGGACTTAAGAAATTATGGAAAAACAGATAACCATTACTGATGAAAAGTAAATACAGAGTGTGAATGATATAAAGCTCAAAGGAAAGGCCATGGATAAATAAATGTACAAATAGGCAGCCTTCATAGCAGGTCTTTCTAAAGAGTCAGTAAACCTCACAGGCAGTGACCTGAATACTCACTGTACTTGAATGCAGTGAGTGATAAAATAATGTTATAATTAGCAAAGAAATCGATTGCAAAAAATGTTGTGATGGTATAATGAGAAGGGGATTCCATTATTTATATTAAGTAAGGAATGCACGTGACTGAGATATCTAGAGTGGGAGGAGTTAAACATACAATATGACTGACCCTGCATGTAGCCAATGGAAAGGAAATACTGGTCTGGGGGAGACCAGGTACCTAATTTTCCAGAAACTCCTTGTTAGTCCAGTGGCAGTGATCCTAGGTTCAATCCCTAGATAACTGTTAGTGTTTTCCTTTCCTGTTGAGTTGTTAAGACAATAGGAAATGATGCTGGCTTATTTCTAGTATCACTTCCTCTGTCCAGGGGCAAACAAATACCATACAAGTTAATACATTTCATCAGAGTAAATGATCAGTTTCAGATCATGGCTAAAATTCATTCCACAACTGCACAAAAACTCCTCACACAGACGGCATCTGCAAGGTCCCAAATATAAAGTAAAAAAACAAAAAACGACCAGCAGAAAGGAAAAAACGCACTTTATTGTCACAGACTGGTTTCAGTCACAATGATAAAAGTTGTTGTGACCGAAACTGGTCTGTGACAATAAAGTGTGGTTTCTCCTTTCTGCTGGTCATTTTTTGTTTTTTAAAATTCATTCCACACCTAAAATATGATGCAGTGCACATGTCAACGTTAGAAAAAGTTACACCCGTTTTGTTTCCTTCAGTAATATTAAAGCTTTTTCCATACACATCTATTAGCCTACTCTGGGAAAAAGTGAAAAGACAAAAGTCTTATGTTCCTTTGGGTGGAGAATAGTAACCCATCCAGCCTTGCTTGGTGTGGAAAGTGTTGCCTCCAAAGTGTATTCTGTTTATTTCCTTTTGCAGAGCTAAGAACAAATCTGTGGAAAAAAAAAACTGAATTAATCTTAAATACTGAAAAAAAAAGTTGACAAGTACATTCCAGCTTCCTTATTTTCATAATAAACATGGAATCCTTGGTTTGTGAGCATCATACCTCTCAACTATGCAAATATTTGCAGAATATCCATATTTTTGTCTCATATTATTATTATTGTTATTATTATCCTTTACTCATAAAAAATTGTGATTTTCAGGAAAATCATCGAGTACTGAAGTCACTAAATAATGATAGACAATTAAGATTCTAACTTCATACCCTTTAGAAAGTGCATGCAAATGCAAAACCTGTAATTACATCAATTTTCTAAGTTTATAAGAGCAATATTTAAAAAAAAAAATCCCTATTTTTTGGCCTTTGTTACCCCATTATTTTTGGCTTTGTTCAAATTTATTGCACTAACAGGTTGAGAGGTATGGTTAGCATACTAGCTTCATTACAAATGCATATCATACTGCATTTTAAGACACACTTTACTAAAACCTGCATTGTGTGACTTAATTTTGTTTTAAGATGATATTAGCTCCCTTTAAAATACCATCAAGCACCATTCACAGATACATTTTGCACTAAAATAATTCCTTTAGATGCCATAGTCTTATATTTTATCATAAACAATGTTTTAAACTTTTCTGACTAGTGTTAGGGTCCCTGATCACCACTTATTAGGAATTAGGCAAAACCTGTTTTATTTTAAGTAAAACCAGATACAATTCTTTATTAATCCTAATAATTTATATGAAATATGTATGTGAATTTGTGTTACTGGCATTTAAAAAAGAAAGAAATTAAGTCACATAATGTAGCTGTTAATTAGGTGTGCTTAAAAATGTCGACTGGAATTTAAAAAGTATGGCCTGTGGTAAAAAAGACCTGTTTCTATGATAAGGCATTTCGTGATTCATAGAAAAATTAGCTGCAATTAGCAAAGATCTCATTATGGGCTAAATTACATGTCAGTGAATCTCAGATAACTACTATGATGTGCAGACCAGCACTTCTTGTGGTAGTTAATAGTTGTGGCCACTTTTTTTAGCACACACTCCTCTCCCCTCAGTCACTCTTCCACACACAAATGCACAATAAACACACACACACACACACACACACACACACACACACACACACACACACACACACACACACACAAAACAACCCTCCCCACCCAACTGCAGTCCCAGCTACTCATCCGTTCACACATACACATATACACACACACCAAACTAACTTACCCCCTAACACTGCCTTGTCATTATCTCCCAGAGAGACTCACATTCACACATATGTTCACACGTGCATCCCCTCACATACACTCATGCACACACCTCCTAATCTACCTTATCACTAAATTCTTCAGCACTTACCTCTACTGCAATGGATGAATATGTTCTTTTGGCCATATTCACTACCATGAGGTACAAGGACCAGCCATGCTAATCTACATAGTTGACTGATTCTGTGAATGGCTTGATGCATAGATGCCTTCCCAGAAGCAGTTCTGGGGAGAGGACCACATTGTAAATTAGCATATGCCTCTCCTTCTGACTGCTTCGTTAGCTTCTAGTACAGCCACAGAGACAGTTGCATGTCTTCACACAGAAGCACTGTGTTAGGGATTTCTCTGATTTTAAAAGGGTTACCTCAAGGTATACACCTAGTGGTAATATTTTTGAATCCAACCTGGAGCATAGTGTGTGTTCAGAACCCTTAGCAAATGTAGTATGCTGAAAAGTCATATATTCCGTGACAATGTGGAAATAAAAAAGTTGGGCTACACTTTTGGAGAGTTCCAAAAAAAAACTGTTCCCTGAAACTACAGAGAATCAGCCTAATTTATGGGCAATACATGTAAGCAGAAACAGGATGCAGTGCGATATAGAAATAATTTCTTAAGCAAATCAATGTTTGGGATGTCACTGCTGCCCAGAAACTAGCAGCGATTGTATCAGAATGAAGAAAATGCTAAGGGGCAGCCCTATCCCCCAGAAACTATTTACATGGATCTCTTTGTCCATAATCTTGTAGAGGAAAGGAGTTAAATCATTTAATGAATGCCAAAGCAATGCAGACCTTCAAGATTTGTGTGGTTACCATGCAGTATTAATAAGCTTAGGTTTCCAATATGCATTTTGTAGCAATAGCAAGTAGGTTCTACAGTTACTGATGGCTTGACAATGCCTTTCTCTGCAAGTTACAGGAGCTAACTTATAACAAAATCTAAACAGCTTACCCCATGAAGACTCTGTTTACTTAACTTCCTTATTAGTAATTTTTCTCCACAACTAGTGCCTGAAAATTGCAAACATCCAGGCCTGGTCTCTAAGGCTTGCAGTCAAAAACTGTCTTTGTGTATTTACCATTGCTGTGTTATTTTTGGACAACAATATAAGCCATGATGGAAGGAACTGTTATTAGGTTTACCATTTTTTATGTCAAAAAACTTTGTTGATTTGGAGGCGATACATGTTTCAACATCAGCAGCCACAACTTTGGATGAAGCTTGGATTTTTGCTCTTATTTACTTTTCTTTTACTTAGTGATGGGCCTGGGTTTACTATCATAATATTAAAGTGGATTCGGTCAAATCCATTTTGCATGAAATCTGGAGGTCAAACAGTGACAATGTCAAACTCCAATATTGCTGAAGTACAAATTTCAGCCCTATCTTGACTCATCTTAAAGATTGTTCCTAGGTCGAATTTGGGATGTAATTCAACAATATCGGTATTCAGCATTGTGACTTTTCGTGGACGTGGGTTGATGATACAATCATTTGACCAAATCCACTTCAATATTATGATAGTAAACCATGGACCTGGTGATATATATTGTGTACACTTGCTTGTAATGTTTCTTCTATACCAGGGTTCAATGGTAATTCGGCTTTGCTCTAGCTGATCTATTTATATTTGCTGACTGGTCATATAACTATAATATAGGCATTGTAGGATCCCTATTTGAGATTACCATGTAATTTTATTGGGGAGTTTCTCTTTTTATAATTGTTATACAACCATGGAGTTACTAAATATAAGTAAGGGGTGGTGGACAAAACATTTCACTTTTGGTAGAGACCTACAAAAACACTTTTTAAATGAGTTCAAATGATTGCTAAATAAATGTTTCTGTTGATCAGTTGTTACTGAAGATTTAATTTAAAGAAAATAGTGTCTCAATTCTTTATAGCAGAAGATTGCATTGAATTCTCCTCAGCATGCTAAGGAAGAGAATGAATAATTGTCATTCATAAGGGAAGATTAGCAGCCTCATTCCAGATTTTTTCATGCTGACGTATCTCGGATGGGGCACAGGTCAATACCAAGTGCATGGGTAAAGGTCAGCACTGTCACTATCATTGCTGTCATGGTGTCAGACCATGCTTGTGGTGGTAACCCTAAGGAGGGGTGTTGGTGGCAGGTCTCAATGCTGACAATTTAAACTGTCTCCTAATGACAAATGTTCATTTTCCTAGAATTCTTCACGCCTGCATCTCAGTATAACATCCATTCTACCCTCTGGGAGTATGCTTCATGGCTACATAGACATTTTTTCAAGATACATATATGATGATGATGTTGACGATGCACCAGAGCTTACACAGTGTTAAGGACCATAACGAGGTATAGCCACAAGATAGACTTTTATTACGCATGATAAAACAGGAAATTTGAGATTCTCTCCTTTGAGATGGCTGTACAGGCTCAAGTCTATGAAAGCTGGAAGTGAATTGATAGAAGAATTGAACACAAAGCTAGGTATACAGCATCTGAAAATGCATACTGGGTTGCTGAAAGCAAGCAGGTAAAAGTGAAGACACTGGGACTCTCTCCATGAAGAGAAAAGTGACTCACGATGGGGCTGACTTCATTCTAACTCCTTTGTGCACAATTAATGACTATAGTGCAAGAAATTGTTTACTCATGCAAGGTTCATAGAGACATGTTCATGACAGTTCTGGTGTGATAAAGATAGATGGCTCCTCCCCATTCACTGCCATGACTGGCTGGCAGAGCTTGTGATAAGATTCACTGGTGTCTTTAGTGACTTCCATCATTTATATTTATCATCTTCAGGGTTCGGCTAAATGTTATCTGATACCTAAATAGTATTTTAACTTAGCTCTTTACTCAGGCCACACCTTGTAAAGCTGCAGAAAACTTCTCTGGTGAAACATACACTCATGTAGTGGGAATGTGTTATGGCTTAAAATGATTAAGTCATATTTGTTATGGTTCATAGGTTCATAGGTAAGTACTAGGCTATCTGCCCGAGGGCATCAATAAGCCTAGCCAGAATGTGTTAGCTTTCGCCGCCCCCTTAGATTAGTTCCCTGTGCCTCTGTCCAGCAGAGCCATTAGTTCCCTGTGCATCTGTCCAGCAGAGCCACTGCAATGATCCCGGGGGAAAATTTCTGTTTCCCATCCACTCGTCAAGATTTCTCATGAAGAGTGTTAGTGAGGTGCTTTGCCTAATGTAGATTGGAATCCTGTTCTAAAGTATGTGGAGTCTCTGTGACTGGAATCTATCCCTCCAGCATGTCCTATTTATCATTGTGGTGAGGTTTAGATCCCTAGAGCATGTGGCTCTTGGGGATTTGTTTTTTTTAGGTGGAGCATGTCCATCAATTCTGGGTTGGACATGGCCTTGCATGTCAGGCAGAGATCACCTCTGAGTAAGCGGTATGCAACCGAGTACAGCTAGAGTTGCTTCATTCGGGCTGCATAGGGCATCTGTTTGAGGCCAGTAATCCTCTTGGTGAGGTACATCTGTGGTCTTTCCAGCTGTTGCAGGTGTCTTGTAAGGTACATTCCAAATGGGGCATTGTACTGTATGATGGGTCTGATGAGTGATGAGTAGAGGGGCACAATAACCTCTTTTGTTCTAGATGTGAACCCTTTTGTGATTAGGTGGGCCACATAGAAGGATTTTCTAACCACCTTTGCAATATGATTATCAAAGGAGAGATTACTATCTACTTGGGTCCCCAGATCCCTTATTACATTTTCTGTATTTAGGAGACTACCACATATGTGGTAGTTTGCGGGTACTTTGTTTTTTCCAAAGGGAATGATTATGCACTTTTTGGCATTTAGCTTGAGGCCATGATTTTGACACCAGGTATCCATCTCAGTGAGACCCTTCTGGAGGATGTCTGTATCAGCCAGAGAGTCAATTATGGCCCCCAGTTTGTAGTCGTCTGCGAACTTGGTCAGCCACAGTCCTCCTGTGCTTGCCTGTACCTCGGAGAAGTATATATCAAACAGGAGGGGTCCCAAGGGAACGCCACTTGAAACCGGTTTAGAGTCGGACCTAGAGCCTCCAACTCTCACCGTGAGCCAATTGGCAACCCATCTCATCATGTAGGAGTTTATGTTCAGGCTGATGAGCTTGTCTATAATATCAGAATGGGGAATGATGTTGAAAGCATTTGTGAGGGCTAGGTAGGCTGTGTGGACCTCCTTTCCCTCATCTAAAGCCTTGGTAACTGTCTCAAAGAAGTCCACCAGGTTTAGGAGGCATGATCTGCCCTTAACAAAGACAAACTGGGTAGGGCCCAATGTTTGGAGGTTCCCAATATTTCTGTTAATGAGTTCCATGATGATGCGCTCCATAGCCTTGCAGACCAGGCTAGTCAGTCTTATAGGGTGATAGTTCCTGGGGTCCATTGTGGCTCCACCTTTGTGGAGTGGGATAACTGTTGCTGTGTGCCACTCTTTGGGTATGTAGCCTGTAGAGAGTCTGAGTTTGAACAGTGTGTTTAGGTGAGGGGCTAATTCATTTTGGAGCTCATGTAAGACACAGCCTGGGACACAGTCTGGTCCCATTGAAACTGTGTTTTTGGCTTTGGATAGGGCTGTTTTAACCTATGTGTCAGTGATTACCAGGGCTCTACATTCTTTTGGTATGGTTATGGGCCCTTTACAGGGTGAGAGGGGGGTGAAGTTTGCACTAAACCAGTCTGCCAGAATGTTGGCAATATCAGTCGGTTCAGTGTATTTTGTGCCATTCTGCACTAACTCAGAGCAGATCTGAGAGTTTCCATTTAGGTTCTTGACATAGCTAAAGAACGCTTTGTGGTTATCTTTGGAGTCCTTGGCAATTTTTTATTCAAAGCTAGCCTTGGATGATTTTATGAGGGATTGTAGTTTCTTGCTGATACTGATCAGGGATGTCTTCCCTTCTTGGGATTTTACTCTTTTCTGTACTAGTTTCCTCCTTCTATTGTATAGCTTATTTATGGCAGGGGTCCACCAGACTGGTTTCCTTTTCTTGGAGGAGTGAGCCTTGGTTTTGCTTGGGATAGTATGATCCATGCATTCTCACAGGTACTCATAGAGTGCCTCTGTAAGGGATACAGCAGCTTAGACAGCATTGTCCTTTAGCATGGGGGCTGTGAACCTTTCCACCTCGGTCTCAAGTAATGTGATGTTTGCTTTTGAAAAGTTTTTCACGGTGGTTTCCTTGATTGGGTGTAGGAGCAGAATGTGGATATCCAGAGTGATTAGTCTATGGTCTGATCTAACCAGCAAGGGGTTGACCTCCAATGTAGAACACCGGTCGCCCATGTTGGTGATGACCAGGTTCAATATGTTGCCACCTCTGGTGGGGGTGTTGACCAGTTGATCCAGAGCGCTTGAGTTTACAAATTCTAGGAAGCATTGGGCAAGGGAGTTAGTACTTGAGTAGTTCTCCCAGTTAATGTTTGGGTAATTGAAATCACCCAATATTAGGGCATTTGGTAGGACCTTCATATTTTCCAGTGTCTCCAAAAACACGGAATGGGGGTCTTGGGTCATGGAGGGTGATCTGTAGCAAGCTACAATTTGAATTGCAGTTTTGCTCATTCTTAGTTGCACATGGATGATCTCTGAGGCACTGTGTTGTGCCACTAACCTGGAGGTGTGGGTATCCTTGATGAATATAAATACACCCCCGCCTTTTGTGTTTCAGTCCAGGTTTTGTGGCTGAAAGTATGGTATGACTTATAGCCTGGTAGTGCTGGGGTGTTCTCTGGAGCCTTAAACCAGGTTTCTTTTACTGCACAGATATCAATGTTCTCCATACTGAGGAGTGCCTCAAGTGCATGAATTTTGAGGTTTAGACTTCTGGCATTGAATAGCATTACCCTCAGTTTTTGGTTACTTAAGCTATTTACGGTGGTGGGTTTGTCTTTTGAGCCTTGCCTAAAAAAGGTATGATGGGGGTGGCAAAAGCCTTGGCCAGTATTTGAAAGCCTAAGGGTGACAGGTGCAAGCCATCTCTTGTGAAGCAACATGGCTGGTCGAGCATGTCATCCCAGGCAGACAGATACTGGATCCCCTTTGAATGACAGCAGAAATTTAGCCAATTGTTGAAATTTATCATTTTTTCTTTATACTGTGGCATCATTCTTGGTGAGGGCAGGATGCTACTCAGGGTCAGGGTCATACTGGCCTGGGCTACATGATCAGAGAGCTCTTCTATGTCTCTTTTCATGTAGTCCAAGGAGGTACGGCTCAGGTCATTCACATCAACATGGACAATGACAGAGTCATATTTGTACTTGTTCTGGAGTGACCTGAGTGCTTGTGTTATGTGGCAGATCCTAGTGCCCGACAGGCAGCTAACTGTAACCTTCTCCATGTCCAGCCTAGTTAGTGGGACATCAGTGTGCCTGACTATAGAGTCACCTATTACTAGTGTGTTAGGTATGTTATTTTGCCTTACGGGCTGTAATTGCATGGCACACTGATTATGTGAAGTATGTGTTTCATGGTTTGTGATGGGGTGTGGAGGTTGCTTGGGTGTCTGTTTTGGAGGTCTCTGTTGTTTTTGCAGATTTTTATTTAGAGCCTCCGAGTATGTTTACATGTATTTATGTGTGTTATTTGCCAGTGTTGGTTTAGGAGGTCTTTGTGAGACTGGTGTATTACAAGTATTATCCTTCTCCTCTTGACTGTCAGTTCCAGTCTTGGGTTGAGAGAGCTTTGCCTCCAGTTTGGCTGTATAATTGCATCTCTCGCATATATTAGTGTTTGGTGGTAGGAGGAGAGGGTTGTCTGTGTACATGAGACAGTTGTAACATTGCCTCAAAATGCCCAGATTCACCAGTTGGACTGGAGAGTACACCTGAAACTGCCCTTTGGATATGCCTGAATAGGTAAAGTGAGCTGTTTTAGTGATTGGCTGGTAGGGGCGAATAGAGAGCCTTGTCCTTCTGGACAGTATAGGGGGTCTAGTGCTAGGGTTAATTAGTGCTTGATATGAGTTTTGAGCAAGTGCTGGGCTATGAAATGAATGGTTTGAGTGCTTAAGTTGAAAGTTTGCCTAGTTCCAAGGTTAAAATTGAAGAGTAGACTTTGTGGAACCGGGAATAGTTTAACCCTAGCTAACTGGCGCTGCCTGGCACTCAAAACCGCACAAATGTGTTTTTTATAGCAGGGAAATAAAAGAGATATAAAATTAGCCCAGATGGCCAATAAACTACTAACTTCTGGGCTACAGCAAACAAGGTGCACAAATTTCAGAAAGAAACAGATCAAATAAGCAGGCACAATAAGCCTTTAACCAGAAATTCCCAGCTCAGAAGGGCAGAATCAAGCCTCTCCTCCCACAAGAGTGCAGACCACAAACCTTCAATCAGCAATTCCCAACTTAGAAGGATGTAAGCTACCTGCCCTGCCACAACAATGCAGTCCAGAAACCTTCTGAATGTAAAACAACTGGTCTGAAGCCCAAGTGCTTAAACCAAAAGGCCTAGAATAACAGTTACAATTTAATCAGGCTACTACCAAGCAGTAATAACTGCAGCAGAATAATACAATTGAGTACTTTCACATATATTCTCATACTCCTGGGAATACCATATTCTTCTTCATCTTCTTTTTGTTTTTCTTTATTGGAGGCCATGGCTCCAGGATTTGTGTCCTCAAACCTGAGTATGGCTGTATTTTGTAGGACTCGCATATTTCCATGTCAGTAATCCAGAAGTTGAAGCAAAGCAGGACCTTGATTCTTGATAAACTTTATACTCATCCTACCTGCCAGTCTAATCAAATAAAATACAATCATAAGGCAAGATTTTACCAAATACTGTTTGATAAGATTTCTTTCCAAATCTATCAGGAAGTTAACATTTAAACTAACCCCTGACATTTCCTTTTGGTTGTATTTTTTTCTATACTAATTAAGAGAGAGGACACAGGCCAAAGCACATCCAGGGGTCTGCTTTATATACTGAGTTACAAGACGGCAAAGTATAATTCACTGAACACATAGTGTTGAAATAAGTAAAGAACCAAAGAATTCAGAAATAAAAGACACAATACCAAGCACAAGTAGATAAAATGAGAAAAGCAGTGGAAGGCTTTTTGCAGGACATCAAGCCTGTTTTCACAAGTTTTTTCATGCTGTTTTTAGCCTTGGAGAAGGGAGAAACTTTATTATATAATGAATCTAAATACATTCTGTCAACAGTGTACAACATTGGAGTAGATTATGATATTAAGGACTGCAGGTGTGCAGAGGTTTTTGCCTTCTACAAATTTATTTGAACTTGTTTGATGTAATATTTATAAACTTATACAACATATGGTGACATACGCATTAAATGTGGCACAGCTCACTCATGAGATCAAACCGGGTACTGTCAATAAAATGCTGAATTTATAAGCAGAATTACTTGTTCAAGGACTCATCTCTCAAATGTCATTCATTTGGGATGTGTCAACAAAATAGAAACTTCAATATTTTCCTCTCTCTGGGGAATTTCACCTCCATTCCATCTAAAAACTGCATGCAGATGGAGATAAAATATAAATTCTTCTAATGCAAGGAAAAGACAGAGTGTGGACAGAAGACAGAGTGTGGACAGGAAGACTAGATTTGTTGCGCTTACAGAGGTACTTCACTCTGAAGCAACCGATTTGTCATAATGCTATGAAGTATTGGAAAGCACAGCTGCAAATGGCAATTCAGTTCAATTTTTCTGGCTGTATTGTTCTTCAATCCTCATTGGGGCAATGAGAATGAAGACCTTGGGCTTTGGAGTGTGAAGCTTTCTACCATATGTACCATTTATGTGCTGAACTTATTGGGGTGTTGATTTTTTAAGAAGTGAATAGTTGAACCACAAGCTGAGAAAGGTGTGAAATTCATGGGGGTCTTGTTTGTGACGCATACAATATTTTGAAAGATTTTGTACTGTGTGGTTAGGACTAAGTTCCAGTATAAGCAATGAACTATGTTCCTTAATCCTGCAGTGAAAGATATTTCATGTACCATATAGTTATCTTGCTATGGTAGTTGCCAAAGTTTCACCTGAATAACATGCTGGGCAGTTTACATAGATTTGTACGAATTAAGTATCTTGTTACTGGCTTTGTTCACTAGTTCTCAAGTAATATTTTATGTGACAGTTCATTTATTTTATGTATTTTAGTAGTTTAGTGAGTGTCATGTTAGGATTAGTTAGTTTCATAGTTTAGTTATATATTTACTCAGTTTATTTTAATTCATTTAGAATACATTTTGAATCTGATCTGTTTTGATGATGCAATGCTTTCCAGTTGCCTGGCTCTGGTTAGATTTCCTTTTTATTCTTTTACTCTTAAGCTTCTGCCATTCTAATAATTACATATGCAGTTTGTATGGGTTTGATTTAGGTGAACAATGTTTTTTGGGAGGATGAGTTCATGCTTTGTGTGAAGTAACATTGAAAATTGTAATGAATGGAAAATACAGTCTATGGAGGTATTCATAGTTATTGCATAGATACGTTAAGGCTATCTGCACTGTCCATGAAAAACAACAGATAAGCTGCAATTCATACAGGCCACTTATGCTAATGCATGATGACCTTGAATGAGCTTAAACAAATTAACGATAATGGGATGTAAATGAGAAATGATGCTACCCAGCCTCTTCTAATGAGGCATTGTCTCTGCCATTTGCGATTCACAGCAGTAAGTTTCCCACTTGTTTGTGCCATCCACAGCTACATTATATAAACAGGAGCCTTGCCAGTCCTATGTACTTTGCAGACTATGAAAATGCTTTCACTTGCTGCTAGCCTTGCTATTTCCAGGTGTGTTACTTGTCTCACGTGAACCAAATCCACTTGTACCAAGCAGTGCTCACCAGCCAAGAAGCCAGAGATTTAGTCAGAGAATAATTCATTGTAACTTTGATAACCAGGAGATACTTGGCAGGTTCAGATTGGACCAGAACATTATAAGGGTTTTAGTGGGTATGTATTACTCCGTAGGGATACTGGATGAATACGAGGAATACGTAGAAAATAAGATATGTATAGTCCTCATTATACATGCCACTGGGATCTTCCAGAGACAGAATGGGGATACATTAGGTATCTCAAAGGCTTCTACCTTCAGAATACTGCAATAGTTCCTGGATGTACTCTTGGCATGTGTGAATCAGTGCATCTATTTTCCAGTGTCACCTCAGTAGCAAGCCAGGATTATGCATGCCTTTTATGTGGTGGCATGTTTCCCTGTAGTTATTGGTGCAATAGATTGTACCCATGTTGCAATTAGGGCCCCATCTGGTCCACAGGGTGAGCATTACTGCAATAGGAAGGAATACCATTCCATCAGTTGCTAGGTAATAGGTTCATAGGTTGGTACTGGGCTATCTGCCTAAAGGCATATATTAGCCCAGCCACATTGTGCGGTATTCACCGCCCCTTTAGTAGTTCCCTAGACCCTTGTACTAGCAGCTAGTACCCTTGGCCCCTATCTAGTAGTGCTGTTGGTGTGATCCCCAGTGTGAACTTTCTGTTACCCATCCACTCATCAAGGTTCCTCTTGAAAAGTGATAGTGAGGGGCTCTGTCTTATGTAGATCAGGACCCTGTTCCATAGTAAGGGAAGTCTCTGCGAAGGGAATCTATCCCTCCAGCATGTTCTATTCATTGTTGTGTTGAGGTTTATATCCCTAGAGCGTGTAGCTCGAGTAGATTTGGTTTTGCTAAGATGGAGCATGTTCAACAATTCTGGGTTGGACATGGCTCTGTACATTAGACAGAGATCACCTCTGAGAAAGCGGTATGCAACAGAGAACAGTCTTAGCTTTTTCAATTGTGCTGCATAGGGCAACAGTTTGAGGCCAGTAATCCTCTTGGTTAGGTACCTCTGTTGTCTCTCCAGCTGCTGGAGATGTCTAGCCAGGTACATTCCAATTGGTGCATTGTACTCAATAATGGGTCTGATGAGGAAAGAATAGAGGGGCACCATTACATCCTTAGATCTTGATGCGAACCCTTTCGTGATCAGATGGGTCACATAGAAGGATTTTCTAACCACTTTGGCAACATGGTTATTAAAGGAAAGCTGACTATCTACTTGGGTCCCTAGATCCCTTATTTCTTCTTCAGATTTCAGGGGATTACCTCCTATGTTGTAGTTTGCGGGTACTCTGTTTTTTTCAAAGGGGATTACTACACATTTTTTGCATTTAGCTTGAGACTATGGCTTTGACAACATGCATCAGTCTCATTTAGGCCCTTCTGGAGGATCTCCATGTTGGCCGGAGACTCTATTATAGCACCCAGTTTGCAGTCGTCCACAAACTTAGTCAGCCACAGCCCTTCCATGCTTGCCTGTACTTTTGAGAAGTATATGCCAAACAGGAGGGTCCCCAGGACAGAGCCCTGAGGCACACCACTCATTACTGGTCTGGATTCGGACATAGATCCCGCTACTCTTACTTTATGGGATCTGTCTGAGAGCCAATTTGTGATCCATCTTGTGACATAAGGGTTTATGCCCAGGCTGGTGAGCTTATCAATAATACCTGAATGGGGAATGGTGTCAAATGCTTTAGCAAGGTCAAGGTAAGCCGTGCGTACCTCCTTTCCCTTATCTATAGTCTGAGTAACTGTCTCAAAGAAATCCACCAGGTTCAGGAGGCATGATCTGCCCTTGACGAAGCCGAACTGTGTGGGGTCCAGCGACTGGAGGTACCCAATTTCTCCATTTATGAGTTCCATAATGATTTGCTCCATAGCCTTACAGATCAGACTGGTCAGGCTTATTGGTCGGTAGTTCCCAGGGTCAGTTGTGGCCCCACCCTTGTGTAGCGGGACCACCATTGCCATGTGCCATTCTATGGGCACATATCTTGTGGAGAGGCTGAGACTGAACAGGGTATTAAGATGTGGGGTTAATTCCTTTTGGAGCTCGCATATGACACAACCTGGGACACCATGTGGTCCCATGGAGGCAGTGTTTTTAGCTTTAGATAGAGCGTTGTTAACCAACGTATCAGTAATAATTGGACTTACACAATTCCCTGGAATGGTAATAGGCCCTGTAGGTGGTGGGGGAATTTGCACTGAAACTGTCAGCCAAGATGTTGGCAATGTCAGAAGGGTCAGTGTATTTTGTTCCATTTTGTACTAGCTTAGAACAGACCTGAGCATTGCCATTTAGGTTTTTGACGTATCCATAGAAGGCTTTATGGTTATCCTTGGCATCCTTGGCAACTTTCTTTTCAAAATTAGCTTTAGTTGACTTGATGAGAGCCCTCAATTTCTTACTAATGCTGATCAGGGATGATTTTTCTATTTGAGATTTGGCCTTTTTTGTATAAGTCTCCTCCTTTTATTGTAAAGTTTGCTTATGGCCGGGGTCCACCAGACTGGTTTCTTCTTGCTTGAGGAAGGAGTCTTGGTTTTATTTGGGATAGCACGGTCCATGCAATCCTGAAGATGCATATAGAGTGCCTTGGTGTAGGATTCCGCATCCTGCATATCATTATTCTTCTGCAAGGGAATAGTGAAGCTTTCCACTTCGGATGCAAGTAGTTTAAAGTTTGCTTTGGAAAGGTTTTTGACTATGGTTTCTTTGACTGGGGGAGGTGGAGGGGTGAGGATGTCCAGGGTTATCAGTTTGTGGTCGGATCTGACCAAGGAGGGAGTGAATGTGTCATGTATGGAGGTGTATCATCAAGGTCTCTGTCCAGTGTCCTGGCAATGCACATGATTCCGATATCTGGCATATTAGCTCACTCTACCACCTCTTTCTGCATGGTAGGATGCCAATAGTCATCTTGTTGGTAGGTGGAAAATATTTTTTTCTTTTTTCTATTGTACTGAAATAGTCATTCATGGTAAAATGTATTGCTGAGTACTGAACCACTTTTCTTTTTCATTTGCCCCCTCCCTTGCTCTCTCTCTCTCTCTCTCTCTCTTCCTCTCTATTTTTTTTTTTGGCTTTCATGAAATGGAGACATGGCTCATGATACCAGTGAGAATCAAAGCGGAGCTGCAGAAGTGACCTATAACACATCCTTGTCCCAAATATGTATCGTCATTGAAAGTGTCTTCAGCCTCTTAAAGAACTGTTTCGGGTGCCAGGATGAGTCTGGGGTTACCCTTCAATATGGCCCAGCTAGTGTGTGTAGGATGTTTATTGCATGTTGCATTCTGCATAGCATGGTCCTCGACCAGTCTCATGGTAAAGCAACCCATGCTGTCAGTGCAGCTCCCAGTTCCAGTCCCACTATCACTAATGATGACCAGCTGGCAGCAGTAGTAAGGGACCCCATGCTACAGGTTCATGCATGGCATATGGCTGTCCAGGTGAAGAGGTGGTGTGTAGTCCAGAACAATGGACCATGACATTCAGGTTAGTGTTTTCTTTGTTGTAAAGAACACATATCCCGGGATTCTGTAAAAAGCATGTACACTTCACACTAAGCCCACATGATTTTTGCATGTTAGTGTGGTGAGAAGCAGTGCTCATTTAATACACAAGCTGCTACAGAAGCCTACACCTATTAGTGGCCAACAGCAGTATTAGCAGCCACATAAAAGTGAATGGAAGCTTGAGTGCACAATATACAGAAGGGTTGCCTGCAGATAAATGTAGTGAGAGAGCACACCTGAACAGCATAATGCAAGGCAAGGGCAACTTTAATGAAAGAATTAAGATGTAGGAGAAATTAAACATGGAAACTGTACTCAAATATAGGTATTAGTGTACAAGCAAGAAGCAGGGGAAGCTAAACATGGAAACCATAGAGCATTTTGGTCAGACATAATTCTTCATATTGATGTACTAAAATTAATCCTGTTCACTATATAGTCCCATGTACGTCAATAAAAATAGAAATGCTGTCAAATAATGTGAGATTATCAAAAAGCAACAGGATAACAAAGGGGACTAAATATGATACATGTGTATCAAATGCTGATTTCAGAAAAAAAATTGCAAGGACAGTAGATCCATTAGTGTATATTTGCTTATACTGCCGTTATTGCATATCATATGTTTATACAGAAAGGTATCTTTTGTAAATGACAGTAAGTTGTTTTCTCAAGTTCATCATTTATAAACATAAATCAGTGAACCCTTCAGGTGTTGTGTCTTGCACTTCAGAAAGTGACATTCTTGTTCTGTTTGTTGGCACTTGTAACCATTAAAAGTTTATTGTACATTTAAGCATGTATTAGCTAAACATATGTTGTATATTAATGTAAATGATAAACATGAGTATAACTGCATTCATAAAACCTAAATGCATGGTTGCCACTGTTCAGGTTCTGTGGCTTGATCATTAATATTGATGTTACTCACATAAGTGTATTGACAATGCCTGGCTAAACATGTGTAGCAGGTGTATTGAACTAGTCTGCCATTGGAATGTGTACTGTGTGAGTGATTAATGGTAATAAATGAATAATGGTATAACACACATGCAGGATAAATAATTCTGAGAATGGCATTGCCTTATGTGTATTTAGGAAACATGCCTGATGGTTGTTAAGGCAGTATACATGCCTGTGTTAATGTGGTAATATGGAGCAGACTCATTTCAATGATAGTATTAAGTAATGAAATACAACATTTATTAGGCAACATGAATGATGTCAATGGCAGAAGGTTACTGAGTGTTAATGCATCCTGTGTATATATGTAGAAAATACTGATAGGCATGACACATACACACAGGTGTCATATTCACCAGGATATACATAGCATAATGATTACCATTTGTCTAACTATAGCACATGTGACATATGTATATGCACAATGAGTCATGTTGATATGGTATATACAAAAATGCACATAAATCAATATACAAGTAAAGTGTAGTCCATCCCCTGACAAAAATATTGTGTTTCTGAATGTCATGATGTATATCAATATGCCTAAGATGTATTTCTGGGTGAATTACAAATGTATAGGCAGTCCAACCAAAACATGGGCAAAATAAAAGTACATGCCAGCAACATGCCATGAAGACATCAGCTAATAGGCAAATGTAGCAACTGTCAGGCTACAATTATTTGTGTCTATGAGGCATTTGTATTAATGTAAGCAATGGTATAACACGTGTCCTTTCTGATGTAAGTGCCACACTGCAGAATATTGCAACTGATTATATATATATATATATATATATATATATATATATACACATATATATATATATATATATATATATATATATATATATATATATATATACACATATATAGCCCTGAAGTAAGCAGAACAATATTAAGAACTGTATGACAGTCTACTAGCCTACAAGACATCCAGGTGAAGCATTAACATGTATTACTAGGTAGCCCGTTGTAGATTTACATTACAAGTACACCAAATGTCCACTGGCCTGTGACAAATGTTGTTATCCTTCACCCGTAGGTCACTAACTCCATTGCATGGATGTCGGCAAAGCCAACATTAGGGAGGACACTCATGACACACCATAATTAAAGTTCCCTTTGGTACACAGCATCTACTACATCATTATATTCAGCAGTTAGCATCTACTACATCATTATATTCAGCAGTTAGCATCTACTACATCATTATATTTGGCATTCTCACAATAAATTCTAACAAAGAGTACCATAACTTCAACTAAACAACACAGACCCAAAATAAAAGGCAATAACAGAGGCTTACTCATACTTTTTGATGATGTTGCAGCATGACACACATTAAGAACTGTTATAGAAGCACTTATGTCCAATAAAGCTCAAGAGTGCGAACAAAAGGATTGTGGTAATATATCTATGTTTGTATGAAGACATGCACTACAGAGCATTATTATTTGGAAAATAAGTAATGCTTGTGAGCAAATGCTGAAATACTCAGCATTTGCATCTTGCCAGACTTAAAGATAGATGTATATCAACCACTGATGCCATAGAAGCAGGCATATTGGTTGTCTCATGTAGAACATCCTTGAAGGGATTACATCAGTCACCAATTGTAATGTGTATGGATCCCCTAACTTGGAGCGTGAGACTTTAAAAATGTATCCCTCTGACTGTACCATAACTACTTACTTTGTTTATGCCATGCCTGTCTGACACAATTATCTGACAGACAGATGTTACCAGATTGTGTATCGAATGCATTAGCTACAGGAGATAGTACTGGAACTTGTCACAAATAACAAAAGTCAAGGTTTGAAGTAAGAAAGGGCTTCTGATGTTAATTTGTAAGAGTGATGAAAAGAAGCATGGCTAGCCTTATAAGAGCCCTAGTGGTCATTAGCTTAGTATGTATCTATGAACCTGTATTAATGTTCCCACAACTGGGAACAGTCCAATATCAGTGTTTCTCAGACAAGCCAGTGTTTCCATTCACGTTATTTTTTTACACACACACATACACACACACACACACACACACACACACACACACACACACACACACACACGCACACGCACACACACACACACACACACACACACACACACACACACACACACACAGTCCCAGATTCAAACCACAGCCTAGCTATGTAGATATGCTATACAAGTCAGTACTAACTGCATATGCCACAGGAGAACTTGTAATACAGGAATCCCAGAACACCTTTTACACTGCTATGAAATCCTCTAATGTGTTTAAAGTTGTTTGTCCAAAATTAAAATGTACTGTGTGTGTGTGTGTGTGTATATGTGTATATATATATATATATATATATATATATATATATATATATATATATATTTATTTATTTATTTATATCACAGTGGAAGTCTTAACACAGCTGTGAGACTCCACCTATGTGAAGTCATTATAGCATATGATTGTGTTGCAAACCAGTTGTCTGAGGTAAAAGGCATAGGGGATGCTTCTCCCACTGTAAATGCATACATTACAGTTGTGATAGATGTTATTCATGCATAGCGTATTACTGACACACAATGATTATAGGTATTCAATGTGCGTTTGAACACAGAAGCTACATGATATTGTGAACACTAAATGTGCCATGGGAGAAGTTACTACAAATGTGAGATATATGTGTATTTGAAGGCATTACATCCTCTTATTACGGCATGACATATGTGTGCTTTACTTTTGTTGTCACACAATATTGCATGATGTTACGTATACCTAAACATATGTGATACATAATACATTTGGCACTGTGATGGTAGAAAGCCAATATTGCACAATGTGTAGATAATCATGGATTTGAACCTATGGCTTACAAAGGGAACAACATACAACATTTTCTGACTTCCTCACACCAGAGGAGCAGGCTTAATGCTAATATTAGAAATGGCAAATTTTTATCAAAGGCCATCATTGTTGTTAAACAAAACAATTTAAAAAAAAAAATTAATAGAAATTCTTGTAAGAAGACTCACTAATTATACATGTACACAGCAGCTAGATGGGTAACAACATGGTTACCTCTATGTATATTTGGAGTAATAATGACACAAATGAGTCTAAGGAATAATGGCTGTATTACAAATGACTACCTAAGATTACAAGCTACAGAACATTACATGAATTGCAAGTGCCACAGGATATGTTGTTTTATAGCTGTGACAATACACAGGTGAATAGATGACATCTCAGTTGTTTAACAGGGCGATATTTCTGCTAAAAAAGGAATGAAGATGTTAGAATAGTCCAATAAAACTGTGCCATCTACACATCCTATATGTATTTGAAGCCTTTTCCACACAGCACACTAGAGAAACGCACCCTCACAGTAGTCAATCAGTACTGGATTCAAACCACCTACCTATCTAGAGGTATACACAGTATCAACAGCCAGTGCCACAGGAGAAGTCATGTTGCAATTGTTAGATAATGCATTTTGAAATCATTATCTAATAATTGTGTTTCCAAAACTGCATTTCATCTGTAGATGCTAAAAATTTATAAGATAGACCTCTGTCAGGCTGACTTCAGCAATATGTTATAGAGAAGATGTTTGTGTTAAAAGTGGGATAAGGTAAAGTTTCAATGTTTCTCCTGAGTGAAAGTGGATGCATGGATGCTGATGAAGCTATACCTGACACTACAGCCATACACACAAGTTCACCACTGCTGGATTTGAGTATCTGACACTACAGCCACACACACAAGTTCACCACAGCTGGATTAGAGTATCTGACACTATAGCCACACACACAAGTTCACCACTGCTGGATTAGAGTACCTGACACTACAGCCACACACACAAGTTCACCACTGCTGGATTCAATTCACCTACCTAGTTACACAATCTAGAGAGTGCAGTATCAACCCATATGTCAACTACAGCAAGAGAGTACATTTTTGTGGATGATCTCATCAATGTGTTCCAGAGAAGATGTTTGTACTAAAACTGGGGCAGATCCCTCTCCCAATGTAAATGTTTTTCCTGAGTGGGAATGGACTTAGTGCATCAGTTGTTGAAGCTATACTTACTTGACACTACAGCCACACACACACGCACACACGCACATACGCACACACACACACACACACACACACACACACACACACACACACACACACACACAAACACACAAACTCTCCACTGTTGTATTTGAACCTCTTACACATCTATTTACACAATCTGCAGAATACCAATCAATTGCAAGTGCCTCGAGAGAAGTCTGAATTTCAATGTGAGAAAATGCACATTTGTTTTGCAGAGACGCTAGTGTGCTTCACAGATTTTGGTGACAAGGATGTGTCTTGACTTGCAGAAGTAACAGATATGTGCTGATCCCAGGTAATTACATACTGCTCAGATAATTCATCTATCCTGCTGTCAATCATGCATTGCATTACTAAGAATGATGCACCTTTTTCACAGTATGGTGTTTTGATGGCAATCACACTTGGGAAATGGCACATTAACAATCAAGTGCTCATCTTGGGATGGCTGTAAAAGTAAAAAGTAATAATTTGTTATGTGGTTTTCACGAGTTTGTCTCATGTTTGGACAATTTGCATTGTAAGCACAGTGCATACAGGTCAAAAATATAACAGTGCACTGCTGAATACCACTTATAAACTGTCAAATTTAAATCTGGCTAATACATTTAGCTCTGACTTTGCACCTCTGCCTCCTCTGTCTGTCACTCAAGATATCCCTGAAACTGGCTTGCCTCCTGCTATCACACAAGACCAAGTCCTAAAAGTGCTATCAAAAGCTAAAAATACTGCATTGTTGGGCCCTGGCACTATCCCTAAATGCATCCTAAAAAGTATGAAGCATGATTTAGCCACACCTCTAACAACTCTGTTCAGTCTCAGCCTCCGTACAGGTTTTGCACTAAACAAATAGAGAACAGCTACAGTCACTCCATCGCATAACTGAAGACCTTCCACAGACCCAGGGAATTACAAACCCATAAGTCCGAGCAGTCTCATATGCAGAGCCATGGAAAGACTTATAATAGAACTAATTGATCAAGACATAGGGAACCTCCAAAGATTGCCCCTCCTCCCCAAACACTGCTGTCTATGCTAAATTGTTAAGAGACACTGTACAGCCATGATAATAGAGGCATAGAGACATATTTGCTTACCAAGAATAACTGGAGGACAACCTCAAAAAAGCCAATCTGTGGTATCCTATGAACAACAGGCTGCATAACAAAAGGAAGAAAGTCATGGCAAAAATTTACAAAGTGCAATGCCTATCAGGATAAAAACTATCAGTCTAAACAAGCAATTCAGAGGACAAATCAGGTCACTATACATATGTCTTTCCTATTCAGTTGTACCATCCATTTCATGCAAACAACTGATTGCATTCTGACACAGGTATTCCGCTGTGGTATCAGACAGCTTAATGATAACAGAAGTACTATAATATAGCTGATACAGTTCAGCTTGGAAATATGTTTAAATAATGGCTGTAGAGCACTGATTCACTGTTGTCACTGCAAGTTAGCATGAATATTTCACAAGCCACAAAATAAGTTACAAGGCAGCAAGAAAAAACACAACTTGGTAAAATCATTCTGCTGCAGCACACATCTGCATTTGACTCAACACCTTTAATAATGGCTGTACACCCACTGCATGCAACCTTCAGTAATGGCAGTACACCCACTGAGTGTTACCTCCAGTAGCAGCAGTACACACACTGCATGTTACCTTTAATAATGGCAGTACACACACTGCATGTTACCTTCAGTAATGGCAGTACACATACTGCATGTTACATTTAATAATGGCAGTACACCCACTGCATGTTACCTTCAGTAATAGCAGTACACACACTACATGTTACTTTTAATAATGGCAGTACACCCACTGCATTTTACCATCATTAATGGCAGTGCACACACTGTATGTTACCTTTAATAATGGCAGTACACTCACTGCATATTACAACTTAAATTAAACAGTTTTTGTGCTATCCAGAGAAACGGAACTATTCACAATGGGGAGAGGGTACCAAAAATGTAGGAGCTCAAACGTCCAATATATTTATTGAATGTACACTGTATAAAGAGCAAAGCTTTTGAGTTAGACAAACTCTTTCTCACCGCTGAAACAACCATTGTTACTCAACTCAGTTCTTTTTATACCAGCATTAAATTAATTACATATTCAATTACCTAATTAATGCAATCAGCCCTTAAAAACATTGTACCCTAAAAACAACATTCTAAAATGTATAATACAAAAAAATCTTACACTTAACAGATAAATAATTATAGAAGTATGTATATAATATATATATATATATATATATATATATATATATAGATATATATATATATATATATATATATATATATAAAATATATGCGATATTATATAAAATGTATGTATAAGACATAAAATTGTCAGGTATGCTCTTTAGTTTCAACACAGGTTTTACAGTATTTTTCACACTGAATCCTGGAAATGTATCTGCATTAAAGTAA
Source organism: Protopterus annectens (assembly GCF_019279795.1). NCBI lineage: Eukaryota > Metazoa > Chordata > Ceratodontiformes > Protopteridae > Protopterus > Protopterus annectens. Next base: position 1,556,553,885 of record NC_056735.1, read on the forward strand.
TTTATCAAATTATACTCCACAGCTTCAGTTGTTACTACCATATCGCCACACCTTACCCCATTTTTTACTTTTTCTATTGCTCTAAATTTAAAACTGTGTTCACCCCACACATTATAAAATGCATATATAAAGCATTTGCTTCAATTTTCCTTCTTATCTCAGATAAGTGGGAATGTATTCTATCTTTTAGCCTCTGATTGGTCTTGCCACTATAGAAGCCATCACATGAAACACAGTTAGCAATATAAACAATATTCTCAGCGGCACAGGTAGCAAAAGTATCGAAGATAATTTCTTTGTGACAGGATGTGTGAATGAGGTATCTATCTATATGCTTACAAAAAGAACAAATGTAGCAAGAAGCCTTGTTTTCTAGTGTCACTGTATACCAAGTCTTTATAACATAGCTTTTGTTTTAAGTTCTTCTCTCTTTTAAAAGTAAAGGATGGATTCCCTCTTATTATCTGTTTTAATTCTACGTTAATTGTTAATATAGGCCAATTCTTTGTTATGATATACTTAACCATATTAGTATGCGTATTAAACCTAGTAATATATCTAACCTTATTACTGTTCTCTTGGATCTCACCACTGTGCTACCTGAAAAATAGGGATTTCCTGTAGTTTCACAACCATTTAGTATACTCTGTTTACTCCTCTGTGCTAAGGATTTAGGATATCCTCTTGATTCAAAGTCCCTGGACATATCCTCTATTTCAAACAAAAATGAGACTCATAGTTTGTATTAAGTCTACAGATTCTAATATATTGGCTTTTAATAACACTATTAAATGTATGTCTGGGGTGCATGTTGGCATAGTGTAAAAATGTAGATGTTTGTACATTTTTCTTATGTACAGTAGTGTCTATTAAACCTGCTTCTTTTCTCAAAGTAATATCCAAAAATCTATTTGCGTATATGAAAATTTTACATCAAAAGTTAAAAAATCAGTAGTAGACTGCAAATATTCAATACAGGCATTCAACTGCTGTATATCTCCAAACCAAACAATAAAGGTATCATCAACAAAGCATTTATAATATATTAAATGTTGCTCTTTAAATGTACCTAGTGCATAATCATCATAAATATAGTATATTTCCCAATTGGCAAGTATGAGATTAGCATAGGTATTTGTCACGGGAGTACCCATGGCCACTCCCAGTTCTTGGTTATACACCCATCAAATAAAAACACCTTGTTTTCCAAAACTACATCAACAAAAAATATCCACAGGTGCCAATTTAAGTTCCAATGCAAGAACAATGAAATCCAAAAGAAGCAGGAACTCAAACATCCAATATATTTATTGAATACACAATGAATAAAATCAAAGCTTTCAAGTTAGACAAACTCTTTTTCAATGCTGAAACAACCATTGTTACTCAACTCAGTTCATTTTATGCCAGCATTAAATTAATTACATATTTAATTACCAAGTTAATACAATCAGCCCTTAAAAACATAGTGCCCTAAAAACAACATTCTAAAATATATAATACAAAAAATATTATACTTAACAGATAAATAATTGTAGAAGTATGCATATAAATCAGCATAAAAAGATGTTACTATTACAAAATGTAGAGGCCTGTAAGTTGGTCTATACAGGGTGCACTTTTACGCATCCTAAACGAGATTTTGTAACAGAAACATCTTTTTATTCTGATTGTACAACTCAGAATCTTATGTAGTTTGCTTTTTGTGTAGAGTATTTTATATTAGATGTAGGTAAAAAGAACGGGCTTTTTAAAGATAGAATTTTAGAGCATATTATGATATTAAGAATAAGAAACTAGGTAATGCATTAGCACAACAGATTTCTGATATGGGACATACATTTAAATTCATGGCTTTGGAGTTATTTAATTCAAATAAAAGAGGTGGTGACTTCAAGAATTTTACAGAAATGAGAGAGCAGAAGTGGATTCTCTATCTGAATGCAGATAAACATGCAGGTATTAGAGAGTTTCTCTTAAACCAGTGCTGAAGGCACACCCACTCCAATATTAGTCTTCTTCAGTGTATAATGGGCTTTCTATCTTTCATAGGTAACTCTATTTCACAGCAGCTGATTGGTTGCCTCAATTGTTAAATTTGTTCAGGTGTAGCACTGCTTAATAGGCCTGAAGAAGCAGTCTTAGGACCTTGAAAGCACTTATTTTGTATTTTTGGTTGTTCTGTTTTATTTTTTAATAAAAGTTTCGGTTTTATTTGAGCCGTGGTGATCGTTCTTTCTTTTCAATATAATTTTTAGTACATTGTTGTTAGAACAGTCTTTACCAGCCTGTTGGACGTTTTTCTTCTTTGGATTCTCATTTTTGTCTTTTCAGGCTAGACATAGTGGAAGGTATTACTTTGGAGTTAGATTATAACCCTGGTTCAGTTAATTTGGTCCACACAGATCGTTTCGGATGACTTTTACAAATAGATGTGAATCCACTGTTTAGCTACTCTCTTGAAAACATGGACACAATTCGCATGGAGAATACTGAGGTGCAAGCTATTTTTTTATGCATTTTAGAGACTTGGAGAATAAACTTTACAAATTTAAATGAACACAGTGGCAGAGACTCCACCTAGAAGCAGCACTTCACCATAAAGTGATTCCTAGAGGTTTGTGTACCCTTAAAATGCTGACTTATGGTGAGACTCACCCTATATTATTGACACGCTGGCAAGAACTGAATCTTCCGCTTGGTTTTGATTATATATACGCCTTCTTGTGGTTTACTTGAAGCCTACTGAAAAAGTACTTCTGAGAGACATTAAATCTTTGGATGTTTTTATCAATAAGAATTATACATCAGATGTGACTGGTGATAAGATTGAAATACTCTATGAGAATCTGCTGTCCTGTGATAGGAGGTTGCATGCACTTAAAATGAAGAAATGATAGTGTGATTTAAATGACTTTAATAAAGGGCATGTCTTTTCCTGGTCGAAACAAGAGGGGCATGTAAGTACAATTAATACTTCTGAGAGTAATGAAACTGTCTTTCTGAATGTGAATGCTGGACCAGGAGTGGATATAAGAACCTTAGAACAGAAAGGGCCTACTACAAGTACAATGGCTGCTAATACATTGGTCAGGTTGGAGACTGCATCCACTGAGCAGAATTCTTCTTCTTTTTCCCTGTTGGAGCCACTTCCAATTGTCAGAGACTTCAGGAAAGCAAGATCAAAAAGTTGGTTGAAGAAAAGGTGATTAAAAACAGCTACAACGGTCGGTGGACAACACCTAGATGGTAACTACTTGCAGCAGAGCTCTAATGAATTATTGTTAAATCTGTCTTTGGTTTCTTTAACTTCAGATCAATGTAAGCTGTTGAATAAAGGTTTATCCTTTATTCCTGCACAGAAATGCGATTTAGCTGATGTTGTTACTGATTTAAAACTGTTTGCTAGGAATGTTTCTTTGAGATGCCAGTTTTCAGAACACAGTAATGATGTGATTGGATTTCACAAACCTAGCACATTTGTTCCTAATATCCATCCTGTTTTAGAGACTTTTGTAGCAGTTTGTGAGAAGGAGATCCAGTGTACAGTGAACTGACAACATGGTAAACTGTTTTATAATTTAAGCCCTGGTGAACAACGTGCACTACATGAATTAAAGGAGATGTCATCTATTGAAATCCTCCCAGCAGATAAAGGGGGTGGTATTGTTGTCTTAGACAAGACTCTCTATTTGGAACAAATGTATTTGTTATTGAGTGATTCAAATATTTTTGTTTCTTTGACTAGACCACAAGTTTCTGGTTTTATTGAGAGATTAACTTTCTTTGTGTTTGATATGGTCATGACTAAGGCGATCACTAAGGAATTATTTAAGTATTTTAAAGTTGAACATCCCCTTGTACCCCATTTGTATGGGCTACCTCAAGTACATAATGATAGCCTGCGCCCCCCATGCATCCCATTGTTTCAAGTCAATGCTGGGCTACAGAACCTCTATCTATCTTTGTGGAAAAAATTTACGCCAAGTTGTGGATACGGTGGATACTATTCTTAGAGACATAAAGAACTTCTTGAATGATTTATTTTTTGTAACCCATACTATCAGGAAAAACAAGCATCTACTTTTTGTGACTCTTGATATTGCCTCATTGTTTACAGTGATTCCTAATGAATGGGGTATAGACAATGTTAGGTCGATTTTATTGAGAAGCAACGTTTTTTCCATTGATAAGACTGAGTTAATTTGTTCCCTTTTGGAGCTGATTCTTGATAATAATGTGTTTATTAATGATGAGTTTTATTTGCAAAAGGTTGGCATGGCAATGGGCAGAGCTTGTGCCAACTCCTATGCCAGCCTAGTGCTTGCACAATGGGAATTTGATTGTGTGCTACATAATAATTCTTTTTGTGACTATATATTATGCTATAAGTGCTTTGAGGATGACATTTTTATTTCTGCATTTGTTTATTATGTATTTGCACTGCACCACCTCTTTTTTGAAATTTAGTTATGCTTACTCCAGTGAGTCTATTGATTTTCTAGATGTGACTGCTACGTGGGATTTGATTGGGAATTTTAGGACTGGGTTTTTTTAAAAAAAAGTGTAAGAAGAATTAATTGTTGCATAAGACAAGTATGCACCCCTGCCATATACCAAGGAATGTAGTGAAGGGACTAGTTTTGAGGATTATGAGGCTGCACAATGATGATTCAGCTATGGAAAAAGCACTGCTAGAGTTAAAGAAATTTTTTTCTTGAAAGGGGCAATGATGAGAAAGATTTAAATGACTGCATGAACAGTATAAGATTTGGAAGACGGACTTTAGGGAGACCATACTTTCCTAATGCCTCTAGACATCTCATAGATACAAGACCAACACATACCACTGGCAGTGATGCTAGATTAACTTTAACTTATTCTAGTAATGTCAACACAATTTGTGATATAGTAAAGAAAAACTGGGTGATTTTATATGTAGATGACAAGCTTAAACAGACTGTAAGTGATAAACTACAATTCAGTTTTAAAAAACAGCATGTCCCTTAAGCAATAACTATGCTATAAGAATACCAGGAAGGACTATGTACCATTATCCAAGCATTCAGGTATTCTTATTGTAGGAGATGTAAGGCCTGTATGTTTGTCTATACAGGGTGCACTTTTACGCATCCTACACAAGGTTTTGCAAAAGAGACAACTTTTTAACTGATTGTACAACTCAGAATCTCATATATTTTGCTTTTTGTGTAGAGTGTTTTGTATTCTACGTAGGCAAAATGAACAGGCTTTTTAAAGATAGACATTTAGAGTATATGAATGATATTAAGAATAAGAAACTAGGTAATGCATTAGCACAACATGTTTATGATATGGGACAGAGACATGTATTTAAGTTCATGGCTCTAGAGTTACTTAATTCAAATATAAGAGGTGGTGACTTCAATAATTTTACAGAAATGAGAGAACAGAAGTGGATTATCTATTTGAATGCAAATAAATACCCAGGTATTAATGAGAGAGTTTCTCTTAAACCAGAGCTGAAGGCACGCCCACTCCACCATTTGTCTTCTTCAGCATGTAATGGGCTTTCTATCTTTCATAGGTAACTCTATTTCACAGCAGCTGATTGGTTGACTTGATTGTTAAATTTGTTTGGGTGTAGTACTATTTAATAAGTCTGAAGAAGCAGTCTGAGGACTGTGAAAGCGCTTAGCTTGTATTCTTGGTCGTTCTGTTTTATTTTTTATTAAAAGTTTTGGTTTTAGTGGAGCCATAGTGATCGTTCTTTCTTTTTGATATAATTTTTGTGAAGGCTGCCAGCCCAGCTAGCTGGAATTTTATAAATAATTCTGTTATTTGTGAATAGTAATATGGCTTGTATGCTTGTCTTACAAATGTAAGGAAACTATATGTTATATTAAGAACATAACCACCTTCACGGTAAGCTCTCTCAGCCAAAATATAATAAATTAAAATAATCCGTGAGACTGTGAATGACTGAGAATGAAGCAGAGCAATGCGAACGAAATAAAGATGTCCAAACTTCAGTAAAAATCCAAAACTCTGAGACACTCGTTGAGATACAAAAGTAGATGCTGATTTTATTAGACAAGCGCTTTCGCTGTAAGTAGCTTCCTCAGGTCTATTTTATACAAATGAATTTAAAATTAAAACACCATTTTTATAGTCATATCAATGCAATTAAGACTTATCTCATTTTATATTTAAAAGGGAAATGTCAGTTGTATAAGACCAAGTTAACTATAATAAAAAACACAAATATAGTGCAAAAGGACTTGTAAAAATGAGAACATATATGTAAGTCATGTGTATGTATGTGTAATGTTTGAAGGTGTAAAAAATAATGAATATAAAAAATTGAAATTAATGTGTATGTATAAAGTAACAGTGTGTATGTCTTGGTACATATGTACAGCAATATATGTATATGTAGAAGACATGTTGATATATGATAAAATCTGTAATGTAGATATATAGAGGTGTATATGTATGAACTGTCTATATACATAATCAATGCATCTTATAAGAATTGAAAATATATATGTCATATAAATCCATACAGTGATGCATGTATACATTCCTGATGTCTAAAGATGAAAAAATCATTATGTATGAACTACTAAACCCTACACACATAGATGTAACTTCTTTAACATTGATATGGTATTGGTAAATGGTAAAGTAAATAAATATGTACCTTAACATATCACCATACTATCAAAAGAGCCTGTGCATGAATAATTTGTTCCACTTATAAATTATGAAATGTTGTGCATATAAAGCACACAAAAAACATGTACATATAAAGAATATACAAACATATCAAAAGACATTAGATATACATGATAGTTAAAATAAAATCAATATATACTAAAAATGACACAATGAAAATGCGTAATAAAATGTGAACCTTAAAGAAAGCTTCCTGTCAAATGAATATCTTACTTAATTTTCCTTCTCTTCCTTAATTTCGGTTTTATGGATACCCTCTCATTCAATCCTTTTCCACAATCTGCCCTTAGACGTATAATCCAATCATTCTCCCTGTCCTCAGTGTGATTTCGAATGTCACCACCTCTCCTATTTGTTGGTACCACTTCTAATACTCTAAAAAGAAAGATATGTGAAGAATCATTATCTGCCACATGTTTGGCTAAGGCATTATGCAGACAACTTTTACTAATGTGGTAAATATGTTCTCTGATGCGATCTCTAAATTTACGATTGGTCTTACCTACATAGTAACACATGCATGCTTGACACACTGCTAAATATACTATATTGCTAGTCATGCAATTCGCTGCAATGCTGGTATTGAAAACTCTCCCTGTATCAGGATGTAAAAAAGAAGAATTCGTGTCTATATACATGCAAAAATTACATTTACCACATGGCTCTGTGTTGCCTGGACCTATATTGATGTTACCACCTTTAATGTCACATAACATCCTTTTCAGATTCTTTTTGTTCCTATATTGGAATTTTGGTGTGTCACCTACAACATCCTTGATGTCATCATTTATTTCAAACATTTTCCAATATTTGCCTATAATTTCCCTGATCCTATAACTATCAGAGGTAAAAGAGGTCATAAATTTCACAACGGAAGAATTATGCTCATTGCTGATATTTCTATGTGAACTATCAGGACCAAAATATGGTTTTGCAATGGTGCATCTTAAATTAGGTAAATCCTGTAGACTTCTCTCTACTTCATGTTTGTTATAACCTCTCTCTAGTAGTCTATCCTTCAATGTGTCAAGTTCAAGACTAAAACCTTCGTTCGTAGGGTTGAGTCTAGAGGCCCTTATTCCCTGTCCTCTTATAATATTCCTGAACACAAATGAAGGATGCATACTTGATCTCATTAACAGAGAGTTGCTATAACAGGCCTTGCGAAATATACCAGTGTTGATCAATCCATTGGTCAATCTTTCAATGTACAAATCCAAGAACTCAATCTTATTCCTTGAGTAATTCAAAGTAAATGTAAGAAAATTGGTTAGATTGTTTATGGTTCTTAAGAACAAGTCTAACTGTTCTGCCGTTCCCTTCCATAAGAGAAAAACGTCATCGACAAAACGTCGAAAAAATAAAACCTGTTCCATAAAAAATTCTGTCCTGAATAAGACCTTCTCCTCCCAATGCGCCAATACCATATTCGCATAACTATTGGCGCATGGTGTGCCCATGGCAACATGCTTGTATGTAATTTCATCAAACATAAATATGTTATTGCCTAATACCAGTTCTAAAAAATGTATTATTAGGTCTATCTTCATCATGCTATAGTCACTATGCTCTCTTAGATAGTCAGAGATAAAGGTCAACCCTTGTTCATTCGGTATAACTGTAAATAATGACTGTATAGCAAGAGTAACAAACATATAAGACTCTAGTTCAGACTGATTCCCAATGCATTCATATAGGTCAAGTAGAAACTGTTTGGAATCTCTCAACACAAATTTGAAAACAAACCTGAAGCATCTGTATTGTTAAAAACATGGTCATTGTTATTCCAAGTCCAAATGCCAAGTCTTATTTGGAACACTACAAGGATGGCTAATATAGAGCTTGACTATATTCCTCGTGGTGAATACCAGAGGAAAGATTCATTATATCGCCGCTTTAAGCAGTACCTGGACTGTACAGCCGTTTCGGCTTGGCGCCTTGACGCATTGACGCCCAAAGATGACATCACGCTGGAAATGACGAACATGGAACGGTTACACCAGCTCCTGGAAGGCTTGGAACGGAGCTTTTATAAGCTCAAAAGACTGCAAGTGCAACGGATGCACTTACAATATTGTTTAGACATGAATATCATACCACGAGGCTTGCGCATATTTAATATGCCTAGCCAAGGCCGTGAATACCCTGATCTCCTATCGGCTTGGCAGAAACTTAATATAGAAGCCAGTAGAAGGTATTTGGAATTACTTATCAATTTTTTCGCGCCAGAAAAGGAAGCGTTGGTATCAGATATTAATAATAAGTATTCTACTATGTGCAACGAATTTGCAGAAGGTACTGTAACTCCACTCTTTGAAAATGCCTTGGATAGTGTATCAGCACTAGAAAGAAAGCTGATTACACAGAAAAGACATAAAATTAGTAGAGACTTAAACGATTTTAGACTGGGCCCAGATATAATAATAATAATAATAATAACAATGGTAATCATGTGAGTCTGAGACATAGGAATACACATGATAAGAATAGATTGGATAGCACTGGTGCTACAATGTCTGGTGATGCCATTACTACCAGAGAGAGTATGCAGAATATTAGCATGGGGAATAACAATGACCATGTTTTTAACAATACAGATGCTTCAGGTTTTGTTAGGAACAATACCAGTGAGGATGACATTAATACTCATAGATCCACCAACATTATAAGTAATAATAGTTGCACAAAATCAACTAAACCGAGCAGAGGTGCTCAAGGTATTCAACCTAGTATGAATGAGATAACACCTTCAGATGTGGATAAGAGTAATCCACGCACTGAAAACATTACACAAGGTGGTAGTGCATTACCAATCAGTAAAGGTAATGTGGATGATATGATCACAGTACATGAAGGAGATATAGAATTAACTAACATTAATTCCAATGATTCTAATGATGTGATTCATATCATACATCCTAGTATGCATGAAGAAATAAATTTATATCCGACTGTTCAGGTAATTAGGAATAAACCTGGCATTGATTTTGACAATAGTGAGCCAGTTGTAAGGAGGAAAGTACAAGGTACCCAGTCAAAGACTGGCCAAGAGACAGCTCTGAATGTTTCTTTTCCCCTCCCAGTACGCATGGAGAAGGGTCCAAGACGCACGCGCTCTATGAGTCGCGGACGCCAGAAAAGGAAATACTCAGAGGAGTTCCCTCAGAATCAAACACTGAGGAAAATGTGGAAAAAATAAATATTGGGTCAGTATTTAACCTTTCTAATAGAACTTTAACTAATGATGACATTACGCTATTGAATAAGGGTATGAATTTCATACCTAGAAGTAACAGCACAATAACAGAGACTGTAACAGATTTAAAATTATTCTGTAGAAATGTCATGTTGAAGTTACTATTCAAAGATACTAACTCCACACCACAGTTAGATAGACAATTTGTATTCGAGAAACTCAGTGATTTTGTCCCGGTTAACCATCCCATTATAGAAACCTATCAGCGGTTAACTGAAGAAGAATTACACAAGTATCATAATGACATAAGAGGTAAGAGACATCATTATTCTGACAATTTGACTCATGGTGAGAGAATGAGCCTAAAGAGTCTGCAGGCTGATAACACTATTGTAGTCAGACCAGCAGACAAGGGAGGGCGAGTGGTAGTCATGGATATCAATCATTATTATACAGCTATGAAGGACATGCTAAATGATAGATTTTATGAAGTTGTTGAAACTAATGTTATAACGAATATTATAAGATCCATTAAGAATATACTAAAAGACCTTTACTTAAGTAAAATGATTGATGAAGATCTATTTGGGTATCTACTTATTCAAGAGCCGTTGATACCAATTATGCATGGATTACCGAACATTCATAAGAACTTAGTTAACCCTCCCATGAGACCCATAGTATCAGGACATGGCTGGGCCACAGAACATCTTTCCGTATACATAGAGAAGAACCTCAGACCTATACTAAATGACAACAAATTTGTGTTGAGAGATTCCAAACAGTTTCTACTTGACCTATATGAATGCATTGGGAATCAGTCTGAACTAGAGTCTTATATGTTTGTTACTCTTGATATACAGTCATTATTTACAGTTATACCGAATGAACAAGGGTTGACCTTTATCTCTGACTATCTAAGAGAGCATAGTGACTATAGCATGATGAAGATAGACCTAATAATACATTTTTTAGAACTGGTATTAGGCAATAACATATTTATGTTTGATGAAATTACATACAAGCAGGTAGATGGTGTTGCCATGGGCACACCATGCGCCAATAGCTATGCGAATATGGTATTGGCGCATTGGGAGGAGAAGGTCTTATTCAGGACAGAATTTTTTATGGAACAGGTTTTATTTTTTCGACATTTTGTCGATGACGTTTTTCTCTTATGGAAGAGAACGGCAGAACAGTTAGACTTGTTCTTAAGAACCATAAACAATCTAACCAATTTTCTTACATTTACTTTGAATTACTCAAGGAATAAGATTGAGTTCTTGGATTTGTACATTGAAAGATTGCCCAATGGATTGATCAACACTGGTATATTTTGCAAGGCCTGTTATAGCAACTCTCTGTTAATGAGATCAAGTATGCATCCTTCATTTGTGTTCAGGAATATTATAAGAGGACAGGGAATAAGGGCCTCTAGACCCAACCCTACGAACAAAGGTTTTAGTCTTGAACTTGACACATTGAAGGATAGACTACTAGAGATCGGTTATAACAAACATGAAGTAGAGAGAAGTCTACAGGATTTATCTAATTTAAGATGCACCATTGCAAAACCATATTTTGGTCCTGATAGTTCACATAGAAATATCAGCAATGAGCATAATTCTTCTGTTGTGAAATTTATGACCTCTTTTACCTCTGATAGTTATAGGATCAGGGAAATTATAGGCAAATATTGGAAAATGTTTGAAATAAATGATGACATCAAGGATGTTGTAGGTGACACACCAAAATTCCAATATAGGAACAAAAAGAGTCTGAAAAGGATGTTATGTGACATTAAAGGTGGTAACATCAATATAGGTCCAGGCAACACAGAGCCATGTGGTAAATGTAATTTTTGCATGTATATAGACACGAATTCATCTTTTTTACATCATGATACAGGGAGAGTTTTCAATACCAGCATTGCAGCGAATTGCATGACTAGCAATATAGTATATTTAGCAGTGTGTCAAGCATGCATGTGTTACTATGTAGGTAAGACCAATCGTAAATTTAGAGATCGCATCAGAGAACATATTTACCACATTAGGAAAAGTTGTCTGAATAATGCCTTAGCCAAACATGTGGCAGATAATGATTCTTCACATATCTTTCTTTTTAGAGTATTAGAAGTGGTACCAACAAATAGGAGAGGAGGTGACATTCGAAATCACACTGAGGACAGGGAGAATGATTGGATTATACGTCTAAGGGCAGATTGTGGAAAAGGATTGAATGAGAGGGTATCCATAAAACCGAAATTAAGGAAGAGAAGGAAAATTAAGTAAGATATTTATTTGATAGGAAGCTTTCTTTAAGGTTCACATTTTATTACGTATTTTCATTGTGTCATTTTTAGTATATATTGATTTTATTTTAACTACTATACAGAATCATGTATATCCAATGTCTTTTGATATGTTTGTATATATATTTTATATATTTTTTATATGTACATGTTTTTTGTGTGCTTTATATGCACAACATTTTATAATTTATAAGTGGAACAAATCATTTATGCACAGGCTCTTTTGATAGTATGATGATACGTTAAGGTACATATTCATTTACTCTACCATTTACCAATACCATATCAATGTTAAAGGAGTTACATCTATGTGTGTAGGATTTAGTAGTTCATACATAATGATTTTTTCATCTTTAGACATCAGGAATGTATACTAGCATCAATGTATGGATTTACATGACACATATATTTTCAATTCTTATAAGATGCATTGATTATGCATATAGACAGTTCATACTTATACACCTCTACATATTCACATTATAGACTTTATCATATATTAACACGTCTTCTACATATACATATATTGCTGTACATATGTACCAAGACATACACACTGTTACTTTATACACACACATTCATTTTATTTTTTATATTCATTTATTTATTACACCTTCAAACATTACACATACATACACATGACTTACATATATGTTCTCATTTTTACAAGTCCTTTTGCACTATATTTGTGTTTGTTTTTTTATTATAGTTAACTTGGTCTTATACAACTGACGTTTCCCTTTTAAATATAAAATGAGATAAGTCTTAATTGCATTGATATGACTATAAAAATGGTGTTTTAATTTTAAATTCATTTGTATAAAATAGACCTGAGGAAGCTACTTACAGCGAAAGCGCTTGTCTAATAAAATCAGCATCTACTTTTGTATCTCAACGAGTGTCTCAGAGTTTTGGATTTTTATTGAAGTTTGGATATCTTTATTTTGTTCGCATTGCTCTGCTTCATTCTCAGTCATTCACAGTCTCACAAACTATATGTTATGTTAAACTGTATGTTATGTGCTGAGCTAAAATAATGTAACCACAGTGTACCCTACTGGAAAAGTGCAGAAATGTATATGGACTATATGCATATGCAAATGTGTGTTTCCATAGAAGAAGTTGGAAAATACAGAGTAAACTTGAAAACACTGAGTAAATATGTGAAGAAATTTTACGATTGTGTACCTCAGCTAGGATACAGAATATGTGCAGCTAGAAATTCTTTCTATTGTCTGGAAAGAGAAATAATTACAGGCTTCCAAGTTAAAAATGTTTAACAGTTTTACAACTTCCAGTTTTATGCAAAACTTCTTAGAGATAAGTATTTTTATCACATAGGTGTTATATTTTCATCTCCTGTTAGCCTGAGAACTAAAGGCAGAGGTGACAAGAATGATGCAATCTGAGATAATTCGTCAGAAATGTTTGATAATAATTTAAGAATTATCTCAGAGAGAAAGTCTGTGCATTTTGTATCTTGTCTTGGATCTGAACACATCCAACATCAGCACTTCTCATCTGTATTTGCCTAGTTCTGTAAGTAAGACTTAGATCATAGTATCTCTCTTAGAGATAGATAGGAATATAGCAAGATTAGTTCAGATGCTTTCTGTATTTATGTGAGACTGTCCTGCAATGTTGTTTAAAATATTTCCTGTGATTCTGAACTCTGTTTTCACTGTGTTGAGTTATTGAGTATTGTCTTGTCCTTTTATTATTTATTATTAAATATATTTAACCCTTTTAATTGTGGCTGGTTTGTGTAGAGGTATTTAAGCTTTTAGAATACTTGCATATGTATTTGGTGGTGCTGTACAGGCCACTCTTAAATAGCCTTGTTGTTGGTTGCACTTACCATTTGGATAATAATAACATTACACGGTAGAATTGGTCACCCTTTGTAAGGGACTTATAGTAGCTGATAAGTAAGAGTGGTTGGTGGCAGCTGGTACTACCATATAGTGTGGGAAAAAGTGGGTATAGCTAGTGAACCTGTGCCACCCTTCCCCAGGAGTGTTTGTGTGTTTGTATATAAATCAAATCTCAAAGTGTGTGTGTGTGTGTGTGTGTGTGTGTGTGTGTGTGTGTGTGTGTGTGTGTGTGTGTGTGTGTCAGCTATTTCGGCAAGGACACAAAGCACTGGTTGGACAGAGAGGGTGCTTAAGGTTTTGGCTTGACCACTCAGCTGAGATCTTAACCCTATAGCTGTACCAGCGGGGAGTCTTATTGGGGATCTGGAGAGAAAGAGAGAAACCAGCCCCAGACTTACTGTGATTTCTGTGTGCTCTTAAGGGAAATTGTACTTTACTGCATGTGTACTTGTCATCCTCCCAATGTGCACATCCCTCACTGGTGTTAGTGGTGAGGATTGATGCTTCTTGATTACTGGGCCAGTGCAGGGGTATTACAATTTTAATCACACACCTATTCATCTGATTATAGGGTGTGATGTCTACATTATACATGAGTTGTGTGTTTGTTTTCCTAATGTAACAAACACCCCCCCCCCCCATGTTTTCATGTCATCACCGCTGTTGTCATGGCTGTGGCAGCAATCTTTGATGTGTATTGATACTATCGGCATTATACTAATATCACAATTGGAGTCAATGATTGCCCGCAATCTGTAGTCCTTCACACAGCTGTTTGGATACAGGATGTATATGTCTTCTGTGATGTCTGTCATTTAAATAATGGACAGAAAAGGGCCTAGCAGACAGCCCTGATGTATGGACTTGATCACTGGACTAGAGATATAAGTCACTTCACACATGTCAACATATTTAGATCCCATGTATGTGATACAGTGGTCTACCCACTTGGTGATATAGGTTTATATGGCCACATCTGACAGTGTTCAGTGGATTCGGCATTGTAGATTTGAGTCAAATGCCTTGGCCTTGTCAAGTTCAAAAGGATGATAGTGCTGTCATTATGCAAGCTCTTGATGATCTGTTTGAGGGCATCTAACAAATGTAAGAGACATGATGTAACAATTCACACAGGTCCATTGCACACAGCAGGGATATCACTAGTGTCCATTTAAAAAATGCCCATGATGACATGTTGGTCTACCTCACAGATGTGGAGAGTCAGGATGTGGCTATACATGCATGCAGCATGTGCTGTCCCCCTACCTCCCAAATCAGATGGCTGCATGTTGAAAACACCCTTCTATACCAACGTAGTCTGTGTGGAGGGTGTGTTGAAGTGTGTATTCAACAATGTCAGGAAGGTGTATGTGATGAGTCACATGACAGGTGATCTGTTATGCTGTCACAGCCCATTGATTTTGTGTGATAGGCCTGGATGTAGATAAGACAGTGCATACTGGCTATCCTCAACTAGCCTAGGATTTGAACACAATCCCCCATGCAGGGATCATTGAAAAAATCTCCCAGCTGGGAATTAAACCTCATGTCACTAGATAGGTAACCAACTGGCTCACTGACAGAACACATACAGTGAAAGTAGGTGAATCAACCTGTACCAGTAGAGCTGTCACCACTACTGTACCCCAGGGATCTGTGCTTAGCAATTTACTGTTTGAAATCTATTTCTTGACAGCTCAGGCTAAAGTATACAGCCTTTGGTTTACCATGTTTGCTGATTCATGCATACCAGGTGCAATCATTGAGCCCACATATGATGATAACACTCTACCGGAGGACCTAACACAGACAAATGATTGGTGACAAAGACACATGGTCTACAAACAAACACAAAAATGTGACTTTATTTTGGCATTCTGCAGAGTGGAATTCCCTGCTAACTACAGCATTGACAACAGTCTTGCTATGCTGGAACCCAGTGATGCAAGCACTGGGAACACACGTACATAGCACTATGAACTTTGACCACCAAGTGCCCACACTGGTATTGAAAGCCTATGTTGTAGACACTATAAGTCACATCATCATATTTAGATCTCAGGATTATATTACAGGACTGTACTTAAACCTTAACAGAATACTAATATAGAGCATAATGCTCTCTTTTGCATGCACCCAGACACATGCAGCAGCTGGAGAGACCACACTGGTTACACACCAAGAAAACACAGTGCATGCAAACCATGCCATGATGTATGTGGATAGAATGAAATTCATGTCACTGTAATCTGTATTGTATAGGATGAGATAACTTCTGCCTGGCCTCCAGACCAGTCTCTGATCCTGCCCTTGTGGGAATAGTACACATCCACAAATCACATATCATTGGATCAAAGGAGGTTACTAGGCTAATGGCCCTGGGACTCTTACAAGCCTAGCCAAGAGTTTATCCCCAAAAAGAAACCTCAATCAGCACCTGTCACCCCATGTCAGTGAGGGACACAGGTGGAACCCCTAGGAAAAATTTGTGGTTTCCCATCCACTCATCAACATTGCACCTGAAGAGGGTCAGTGAGGTGCTCTGTTTGACATATATGGGAAGTCTATTCCAGAGATGAAGCAGCCTCTGGGAGACAAACCTGTCTCTCTGGCATGTTTTGTTGATGTTGCATATTAGATTCAGGCCCTTTGAGTGAGTAGTGCCTGAGAAGTTAGACTTATGGATATGGAGCATCTCTAGTAGGGCAGGGTCTGAGATTGCCTTGTAGGCGAGACACAGATCACACATGAGCAATCTATATGATACCAAGCAGAGTGATAGTGATTTGTGCCTGTCTGTGTAGGACAGGTGTTGGAGGCCATGGATTTTCTTTGTGAGGTATTTTACTGGCCTTTCCAGTTGGTTCAGATGTTTGCAGAGGTACATTCCAAACAGGGCATTATACTCAGTTATCGTTCTAATGAGAGAGGAGTATAGATAGGTAATAACCTCCTTTTTTCTGGATGCAGTCCCTTTACTTAGGAGATGAACCAAGTAAAAGGCTTTGCTGACCACTGCCGCTACATGATGGCCAAATGTGAGGTTGTTATCAACCTGAGTGCCCAGGTCTGTCACCACAGGTTGTGTGCTTAGGGGGTTTCCGTTGATGTGGTAATCAGTAGGGGTCATGTTTATGCTGAATGGTATGATGATACTTTTTTTGGATTTAGCTTGAGGCCATGACTTTGGCACCAGTCATTAGTTGCTGTGAGACCCTTTTGCAGTATGTTAACATCATTTGGGGAGTCAATGACAGCACCCAACTTACAGTCATCTGCAAACTTGGTCAGCCACAGGCCTTTTGTCTTTGCCTGGACCTCTGAGAAATAGATGCCAAACAGTAGAGGTTCTAGGACAGATCCCTAGGGAACTCCACTAGTGACAGGTCTGTTATCAGAGGTAGCGGTGCCTATTTTGACTTTGAAGGTCCTGTCAGTGAGCCAGTTGGCCACCCACCTGATGAGATAGGGATTTATGCCAACTTGTGTTAGCTTTTCGATGATGCCCAAGTAGGGGATTGTGTCAAAGGCCTTAACCAAGTTAAGATAAGCTATATGTACTGATTTTCCCTCATCCAGGGTCTTGGTGATAGTCTCAAAGAAGTCAACTAGGTTCAAAAGGCAAGAACTGTCCTTGACGAATCCAAACTGGGTGGGGTCAAGTGCTTGGAGATTGTGTGTGTCCTTGTTTATGATATCCATAATAATATGTTCCATGGCTTTACAGATCAGACTTGTCAAGCTAATGGAGCAATAGTTTCCAGGGTCAGTAGTGGCACCACATTTGTGCAAGGGGATGACAATGACAGTTCTCCACTCTGCTGGAATAAAGCCTTTACTAAGGCTGTGGTTGAATAGGTTACTCAATGGCAAAGCCAGTTCTTGCTGTAGATGGTGCAGAATACAACCTTGGATACTATCAGGTCCCATGGTATCTATGTTCTTTGCTTTGGATAGGGCTTGTAACACTTGATCTATGGAGATGTGAGGTGCGGGACAAGTATCTGGGATGTCAAAAGTGCCTTTGGGGGGGACAGGGGTGAAGTTTGCGCTGAGCCTATTTGCTAGCAGATTGGCTAAGTCAACAGGGTCAGTGTAAGTGATACTGTTAAGTAGTAATTCAGAACACACCTGGGCTTTTCCACAGAGGTTCTTGATGTAACTGAAGATGACTTTATGGTTTCCTTTTGTTATGGAGGCTAGTTTCAATTCATAATTGGCATTGGAGGTTTTAACTAGTGATCTAATTTGCTTGTTGAGTGTAAAGAGGGAGTTTTTCCAATTTGGAATTTGTTCCTTTTTACCCTTAGACAGCAGTTTCTTCCTTTTGTTGTAAAGCCTGTTGATAGAGGATGTCCACCAAACAGGTTTGCCCTTCCTTCAGGAGCAGATTTTACTTCTATTGGACATGGCTGAGTCCATTCAGTTGTGCAGGTGCTTGTATACTGCCTTGGTGTACTGTTCAGTATAGTTTCCTGCATCCTCTGAGGGGGGAGAGTGGTGTGAAGCTACAGATACCCTCCCTTAGGAGGTTGTAGTCAGTGTTTGAAAAGTTTTTTAACTTGATTATGGCTGGGGGGTGGGTGGAATAGAAACTTAGAATGAGCCAGTCC
The DNA here is from genome assembly GCF_019279795.1 of Protopterus annectens. Classification (NCBI taxonomy): domain Eukaryota; kingdom Metazoa; phylum Chordata; order Ceratodontiformes; family Protopteridae; genus Protopterus; species Protopterus annectens. Next base: position 1,556,572,599 of record NC_056735.1, read on the forward strand.
GATGATCTGATCTCACCAGGGAAGAACATACTATTGGAATGGTGCAGTGGTCACCCATGTTGGTGAGAACCAAGTCTAGAATGTTATCTCCCCTTGTGGGGGATGAGACGAGCTGGTCTAGTGCGGTAGAACTGATGAAGTTGAGGGATTGTTGAGAGAGTGCATTAGTGCAAGAGTAGTTCACCCAGTCTATGGTGGGGTAGTTGAAGTCACCAAGGATCAGGGTGTTAGAGGTCACCTTGATGGAGTCAAGTAGAGCCAGGTAAGAGGAGTGGGTATCCTGAGTCATGGAGGGGGGTCTATAACTAGCTATAACTTGTATGGGTGTCTTGCCAACTGTCAGTTGTACCTGGAGTAGTTCCAGTGTGTCATGCTGGCAAACCAGTCTGGAGGTGTGCCTGTCCTTAATGAATATAGAGACTCGACCATCCTTAGTCTTCCTGACCTCATTTTTGGGTCAGAATGTGTGGAATGGGGTATAGCCTGGTAAGGTAGGGGTGCTCTCCACAGCCCTGAACCAAGTTTCTGTGACCGCACATACATCAGGATCTTCCAGTGCAAGGGGGGCCTCCAGTAAGTTTATTTTCAGGTTAAGGCTCCTAGCATTAAGCAGCATGACCTTCAATTTGCTTTTTGACAGATCTTTTATGTTGGAAGGTTTGTCTTTGGGACATTGCCTAAAAAAGGCACAATGGGGAGGCAAGTGCTTTGACCAGGATCCAGAAACCCAGTAGTGACAGGTGAAGGCCATCTCTGGCAAAGCATTGAGGCCTGTCAACCATGTCATCCCAGGCAGACAGATACTGCATCCTCTTGGAATGACACCAGAAACTAAGCAAATTGTTGAAGTCAATTATTTTTTGTTAATATTGTGGTATCATTTGTGGTGAAGGTAGGATGCTGCTTAGGGCTAGGGTCATACCTGCCTGGAACACATACTCTGAGGTCCTATCATGTCTCTCTTCATATAGTCCAGGGAGGTGCATCTCAAGCCATTCACACCAATAAGTACAATGACAGAGTTGCAGTTGTACTTGTTGTGGAGAGGCTTAAGTGCATGCATGATGTGGTGAATTCTGGCACCAGACAGACAACTGAC